>NC_090727.1:19473270-19518270 GCF_036898095.1 Palaemon carinicauda | reverse complement strand
GTACATAGTAACGACATTTCTCTTTTTTGTACATATTATCCTTTGTATCTTCGGTCTCCCCTCGCACTGACAGCAACTTGCTTCAACCTGACTGCTTTTTTTATTGTTAACTGTTAACAGAACCGGTTGCCGGTTGGACAAGAAAAAGCGTGTTGTATTTTGTGACCTTCTTGCCGGGACTTGGTGTGTATATAAACTCGATGTTCTGTATTAAAGTTACTCAGTTGCTTTCCTCTCGCCTTTTGAGTCACAACCTACTCTTGGCCCGTCACAACACAATACCTTATAACCAACCCGTATGGAAATAGCAAAAAAAAAAAAAAGTAACCTTTTCTATTTGTCATCAAGGTAATCTATACTTAACATAAATGTAATTAATTACACATTTCCAAGAATTTAATTATTCGCGGTACACTCTTCACTAACATACATACATACATCCTTACATACAGTTTAAGCATAGACTCCTTTAAGGAAGGACTGGAACGTCAGGACCTCGGGGTTTTTAACTTGAGTCTGAGAGACTTCATGCCTGAATTTTTTAAAAATTGACATATGTTGTGTATTTTCAAATTTTAAGATCATTTTGCTCCCACAACTTTTCCTGTTTTTATCTCGTTTTCTATGCAAATCCCATTTTCTGTTCAAATCTCACTGACTAATGTGTTTTGTTTTTGATTTTGTTATAGAAACGGTCCAGCTGGTGATCTCACAATATGCCACGTCACTGTAGCTGCTTTGGTTGTAAAGGGAACTATGATGGGACACCTTATGTAAAAGTCATATCCTTCCCAAAAGATCCTGAGGAGAGGGAGAGATGGATATTGGCAATGCCGAATGAGAACGAAAGCTTGAGACGCTTGAAGGAGATATATATTTGTGAGACACATTTCAATTGTGAATGGGTGTCAGTTAAGGGTGGCAAACGACCCAAACAACCTCCATCAATATTTCCTGGAATACCAAAATCAGCTTTGAAGCAGGTTACATCAGCCCCACGCCCAACATCCTCTTCTACATCACAATCAAGAGCTAAAAAGGTGCATGCAGCTGCTGAGGCTGCAGACAAAATCAGAGATTTCGACCAATTTCGCGCCAAATTTAGCTCCTATTTTCCTGGTTTTAACGTCATAAAAGACCAGAAAGATCTCTACCTATCAAGAACTGACGCTACTGGACAAACTGTCAAGCAGTTCTTTCATCTACAACAAGTGTGATGGATGGCTTGACCACCACACAAAAACACTAAACTTTTCAAACAGTATTCACTTAAGTACCATACTAAGTCCACAAAAGGTGGAATAGTATACAATTTCAATAAGAGTGCAAAGTCAATTCAAGGGGACAAAGAAAATACCACAAAAATATACTTAATTTTAATACACAAGTTTCAGACAGAAATAACACCTGAACCTCAACAATACAGTAATTAATGATAAACACTCACTCTTAAACTCCCTGTAAAAGAAAACAATTACACAATTAAAGAAAGGTCATCAACACAAGCATACAAAAAGGGAAGAGGGTCCAGAAAGGAAGAGGCAAACGAAAAGTAAGAATATCCTAACAATTACACATTAAATATCCCTAACAAATTCCTCATTCACTTCTAGGGGTCTCCTCAGAGGACAATAAACTCTCCAGCTGGATGGCTTAATTCAAGCGGCAGAAAACACGGATCCAAAACAATGGTGGTGACTGGTTCAATAATGCAGAACGCCCAGGAGTACAGGTCGTGGGCCCGACACACAAATATAACAATCAAAATTTTTACCTTGGGACAGAGAGGTCCCCTTGGCTTTTACTGAACCAAGGGCAGTTTAATATATATAGGATAACAATCCTTAATGCAGAGCGAGGATATCCTGGGAAAGCTTAACAGCTTCACAATGCAGCTCTGTAATGGCGATGAATATAATAAATCCAGCAGCAATTATCGTGCCCTTCAAGGTTGGAGGCTCAGAAACACACTGAGGAACCATCCTAAAAAAAAGCCCCTCCAAAACTCCGTTCACGCAGGAGCGCAGCCACGTAACCAACACCACTTGAAAATATAAAACAGCCGTTAGTCCATTATAAACACTAACATAACCACCAGTGAAAAGACAAACTATCAAAAAAAATAAACAATAAGTCTACAGTATATTAAACCTTATACATCTATAAAAACTTAAAATAATTTAGTAAAATAAAGCAATAATATTACACCTCCTCACCCAACCAAAAAAAAAAAATTATTTTTTTATTTTTTTTTTAAAGTGATTTGAATTACAACATACAGGTTATCACATAATGAAATATTAAACCAACACTCAAAAATTTGAAATATTAAACCAACACTCAAAAATTATTATTAAACAAACTACAAAAACATGACAAACAAAAGGAAAGAGGGGGGGCAAGCACCAAGTTTTGCAGCTCACAAGGATAGCAATATATAACCAATACTGAAAAAAAATCTTAAACCTAAATTAATCACAAGTAAACTTTCCAAAACCAGAAAACCAAAACATCACCATTCGATAAATAGGTACCAAACCTAAAAATTTCACATCAATCATATCATTAATAAACTTAATTAAGAGTCATTGCACTAACAACCGGATTCTGTATATATAGTCCAAAAGCTATAACCTTTTCCACACTCAATACACTGTTCCTTTTCAGGGATACACATCACTCACTATCAATAAATGTTGATCACAAAAACCACTGTCTATTTCAGTGTTATATATCACACTTATCACCATAGTGTCCAATACATACACACACATCGAACGACACAGAGAAGACCACCACAAGACTCCCCTGCGCAAACAAACAAACAAAATCGATGAAGCGTAATTATTAGCCTGAAAATACAGAATACCAGATTAGTGCCAATCTCTTTTCTTAGCTTATTATAAACCTTATCGTACCTGAAACCTCTAAACCTTAGTAGATTAACCTTAAATCAGTCTAGGGTACCACTCATACACCAGCCTGTAGCGCCTAAAAAACGGCTGTGTTGTGCTACAGACCCGTGAGCCCATGACCCATCTAATTAATCAATCATTAGAAAGTACCAGTGATCACCCTCACCTTTTAACCTTAAAGATCCCATATACTATACCCAAAACATTATAGTCTTCTGTAAAGAAACCATGATTAATAAATCTTAAATATACCTTTACTTCTACTCACTACGTGCCCACTTCAACAGCACACACACCATAATTAGAACGATACAGATACTACCTTTAATAACTGCATAGCCCTCTGTCAATAATCTAATATTCAACGCTGCGAGAGAGAAAATCGGCAACAATATTATCTTTTCCTGGGATGTGGGAAAATTCTAAATTCCATTCCTGCAGCATGAGACTCCACCTCATCAATCGTTGATTTTTATTTTTGTATCTGCTGATGAAGGTCAGGGGATTATGATCTGTCAAGACCTTAATAGGTGTATCCGAGGAGGAGAGATAAACCTGAAAATGATTAATAGCGAATATTAACGCAAGTGTCTCTTTCTCCACAGTTGAATACCTACGTTGGGCGGAGGACAATTTTTTTGAAAAGAATGCGACAGGATGAGAAACTCCCTGCTCGTCATTCTGCAACAACACCGCTCCTACACCAACGTCACTTGCATCCGTGGCAAGAGAAAAAGGAAGGTCAAAATCAGGAGCTCTTAAGACAGGGAAATTAATTAATACTCTTTTTAAATTATCAAAAGCCCTTTGTGTTTCATCAGTCCAGACAAAAGCTACCTTCTTTCTTAAGAGATTAGTCAAAGGATCGGCGATGTCAGAAAAATTTCTAACAAACCTTCGGTAGTACCCACCTAACCCAAGGAATCTTCTGACATCCCTCCTGCACTTAGGGATTAACATTTTTTCAATACATTCGATATTTGCTTGCTTAGGAGCAACTTTACCATTACCAACTTCATGACCCAAATATACGACCCTCGCCTTTGCGAATTCACTTTTCTTTAAATTAATTACTAAACCTGCTTTCTTCAAAACCTCAAACAGTGCCCTAATACGTTTTAAATGAGTTTCCCAATCATTACTATAAATAACAATATCATCAATATAAACTACACACCCCTCTAAACCATAGACTAAAGTATTCATTAACCTCTGAAAGGTGGCAGCCGCGTTCTTCATACCAAACGGCATCACTTTACATTGAAATAGTCCCTGGGGTGTTACGAAAGCGGAAAGGGCCCTTGCCCGCTTCGAAAGAGGAACCTGCCAATAACCTTTCAGCAAATCGAATTTACTAATGTACTTGGCCTTACCCATACGATCAATACAATCCTCAATTCATGGTAATGGGTAACAATCAGACTTAGACACTTCATTCAATTTACGGTAATCAAAACATAACCTGAAATTACCGTCGGGTTTCTTTACCAATACAACAGGGGATGACCAAGGACTTTGACTAGGTTCAATTAGGTCATGTTTTAGCATATAATCAACTTCCTTCGCCACAACCTCATTTTTAAAGGGATTCAACCTGTAAGGCGCTCGTTTCACAGGAGTGGCACTACCTACGTCCACGTCATGTTCAAGGACATTAGTCCTTCCCGGTACATCCGAAAATAATTCATTATAATTAAATACCAATTTCTTTAAAGACTTTTGTTCTTCATTACTTAAATGAGAAACCATACCAGAAAAATGTTTCAAAGAATTCTTATTATCTGAACGCCATTCACTTCCATTAAAACAATTATCATCAATACTTTCACCCTCTGAAAAAGAAAAAAGTTTATCGTTCTCGGAAACTACAGTATTCCCTATGGTTGCCACGGGAGTGACTTTCTCCCGTTCTACATAAGCCTTCAACATATTTATGTGACAAAGCTGAAAAGGTTTCCTTCTCTCGGGAGTCTCTACTAAATAATTAACTTCACTAATTTTTTTCAGAATTTTCCAAGGACCTGAAAAAGATGCTTTCAATGGATTTCCAGGAATGGGTAACAAAACCAAAACTTTGTCGCCTACCGCAAAGTCACGTGCTTTAGACCTTTTGTCAAAAAAGTACTTCATTCTTTTTTGGCTACACAATAAATTTTCACCTGCAAATTTCCAAGCTTTTGTTAACTTATCACCTAGATTAGACACATAATCTAATAAATTGATCTCAGGGACGTCTCCCTCCCAGGACTCTCGAACAACATCAAGAGGACCTCGAACACAATGGCCAAACACAAGGCTGAAAGGCGAAAAACCTAAAGACTGACTTGGGACAGAACGAAAAGCGAACAACAAATAAGGTAATTCCTTATCCCATTCAGAACCATTAATCAAACAATATTTCTCTACCATCGATTTCAGGGTTTGATGAAATCTCTCCAGAGCTCCCTGACTTTCTGGATGATATGGAGAAGAGGTCACATGTTTTATATTTAACTCTGCCATTTTATCTCTGAAATACCTGCTAACAAAATTAGAACCACAATCCGATTGAATAATTTTAGGCATCCCACACCTGGTAAAAAAGTCAATTAGTACATCTACAATTTTAACACTTTTTATCGTCCGTAGTGGTATTGCCTCGGGATATCGAGACATCCTATCCATGATAGTCAAAATATATTCATTTCCACTACGAGTCCTTGGTAATGGTCCAACAATATCAATAATGACCTCCGTGAAAGGTTCGGAAACCACTGGAATGGGACATAGAGGCGCTTTTGGAATAAGCTGATTAGGTTTACCGACCTTCTGACAAACATCACAGCTATTGACAAACTTCTTTACGTCCGCCTTCAACTTCGGCCAATAATAATTCATTAACAACTTGCCAGAAGTCTTATGAATGCCAAAATGTCCTGCCAAACCACTTTCATGCGCCAATGATATCAACTCATTCCTGTAAACAAATGGAACCATTATCTGTTTCAAAATTTCATAATCAAAGTTATCAGCCTCTATAGGCCTAGTCAACCTATATAAAATATTATTAATTATTTTAAATTTGGGACCGGTTATATCAGTCACCTCACCTGACTCAATAGGGAGATCCCGAAAATCCTTTTTCTGAGATTTGATTAGTTCTTCAATAGTCCAATTCAGTTTGTCCTTCAAAATCCCAAGATCTACAACTACGCTATCACTACGTTCTAAACTACTTAAATCTAGATCAATTGTTGACTCTGCAGCGTCAACAACTTTAGCACTAGAACGAGTAACTGCTGCTACTTCACTATCAGGGTTTATCAGTATGGGACAAGTATTATTCTTCAGAGCAACATCATTCCCTATCACAACATCAACATTTTTAACCGGAAAATTATCAACGATGGCCAATTTCAAATTCCCTGCAAAGGAAGGGCAGATTAAATTAAAATTTTCCATGGCATACGATTTTACCGTATCGGGAAAACCAGCCAATAACACAAATTCCCCACTTTTTGGTACAAAATTGCAAGGTAATGCCTCCCTTAATATCAAAGACTGAGCTGCACCGGTATCACGCAAAATACGCACACGTCTTTTCTCGGACGAATTGGCGAAAGAGACACTACCGAAGGACAAATATCTGTCAAAGCAACCAGGTAGTCATTGATCAGCAGATGTTGTTGGGGTAGGTTCTCTCTCTCTCTCTTCCACACCCATCACTGGCCTAACATTAGCATTTTGTGAGTTTCTAAATGCATAACACATGCTCTTTACGTGCCCCTTCTTATTGCAAAAGAAGCACGTCAATGTTTTCAATTTCTCGGGATTATATATCTTAGGTCTATTATTCCTGTTAGGAGAAAAATTAATATTAGTATTGGCATTGCCCTGATCATTACCTCTATAATTATTTCTAGTAAACATCCCTGCATTATTATTATTGTTAGAATTATTATTATTGTTGAAATTATTATTCCTACCTACTTTACCCCATCCGGACTTCACCATTTTTGTTACTCCCCCTAACTCACTCTTATGAGACAAATAATACTCATCACTAGCGATGGCTACCTCCTGAATGGTCTCTAGTTTTAACTCTTCGAGGTGAACCTTCAGTTTATCCGGAACACACCTCTTGAACTCCTCCACCAACATTAATTCCTTCAATTTCTCAAAATTTACCACTTCCTTGGACTTGAACCAATCACTAGCATATTGTTCCTTCGATCTTGCGAATTCAATAAAAGTTTGCTCCCTACTTTTTTCTAAGTTCCTGAAGCGTTGCCTATAGGCTTCAGGGACTAACTCATAGGCCTTCAAGACGATAGCCTTTACACACTCATAATCTGATGACAGATCCTCCTCCAGAGTTACATACACCCTCTGAGCTCTTCCAATCAATTTACTTTGTATAAGAGTGGTCCAATACTCTTGGGGCCACTCCAACCTTGCTGCAATCCTCTCAAATGATACAAAAAACTCTGCAATATTGTCTTCCTCAAATTTAGGCACAAATTTGAGAGCCTGCGCTAAATTAATAGCAGGCGTTACTGACCTATTTGGGGAAGGGGGAGAGGAAGAAGAGGAACCTGAGTTTTTCATGGCAATCTCATGCTGCCTCTCTTTTTCTCTTTCCTCCGCCTTAAACTTTTCTATATCAAACTCCATCTGCCTCAGAGCAATTTGCCTATCCAAAATTTCTATAGACAACAGCGCTTTATCAGGTTTCACTTGTTCCCCACCAGCCTTTACAGTTTTAACACATTCATAAATTTGCAATAGCAATACACCCTTTCTTATTGACACATCATATCCCAATTCAAAATGTTCTGCTACAATTTCCAAATCTTCCCTATTCAACTCTGCAAGCCTTTCTTGCCACCCCTCTCCGCTAAGGAGGTCTAGTACATTAACCATGATGACCACTATTATTCACACAATACTAAATTACAAAAAAAAACCACGAGGAGGTGAAAATATGCTGCCTGAAAAACAACCCCAAGAATTTACTTTGCACATACACCGGTGAATACTTAGGAACAAAAAGATCCTGTCACGGTCGCCATTTTGTGATGGATGGCTTGACCACCACACAAAAACACTAAACTTTTCAAACAGTATTCACTTAAGTACCATACTAAGTCCACAAAAGGTGGAATAGTATACAATTTCAATAAGAGTGCAAAGTCAATTCAAGGGGACAAAGAAAATACCACAAAAATATACTTAATTTTAATACACAAGTTTCAGACAGAAATAACCCCTGAACCTCAACAATACAGTAATTAATGATAAACACTCACTCTTAAACTCCCTGTAAAAGAAAACAATTACACAATTAAAGAAAGGTCATCAACACAAGCATACAAAAAGGGAAGAGGGTCCAGAAAGGAAGAGGCAAACGAAAAGTAAGAATATCCTAACAATTACACATTAAATATCCCTAACAAATTCCTCATTCACTTCTAGGGGTCTCCTCAGAGGACAATAAACTCTCCAGCTGGATGGCTTAATTCAAGCGGCAGAAAACACGGATCCAAAACAATGGTGGTGACTGGTTCAATAATGCAGAACGCCCAGGAGTACAGGTCGTGGGCCCGACACACAAATATAACAATCAAAATTTTTACCTTGGGGCAGAGAGGTCCCCTTGGCTTTTACTGAACCAAGGGCAGTTTAATATATATAGGATAACAATCCTTAATGCAGAGCGAGGATATCCTGGGAAAGCTTAACAGCTTCACAATGCAGCTCTGTAATGGCGATGAATATAATAAATCCAGCAGCAATTATCGTGCCCTTCAAGGTTGGAGGCTCAGAAACACACTGAGGAACCATCCTCAAAAAAAGCCCCTCCAAAACTCCGTTCACGCAGGAGCGCAGCCACGTAACCAACACCACTTGAAAATATAAAACAGCCGTTAGTCCATTATAAACACTAACATAACCACCAGTGAAAAGACAAACTATCAAAAAAAATAAACAATAAGTCTACAGTATATTAAACCTTATACATCTATAAAAACTTAAAATAATTTAGTAAAATAAAGCAATAATATTACACAAGTCAACTCACCTTTTGGATTCCTATTCTTGAATAGAGTTGAGAAAGATGGCATTGAGGTGCCTAAATGACTTTTTCCTTTGCAAAAGAACAGCTTGCTCTCAAAATGGTCCCAGATTAGATCCATAACTGAACAGGTAAACACCTATGAGTACACAGGCCACTAATAATGCAGCATGTACGACTTTAGCCAACATTCTATTGAAAGCTCAGGCTCTCAATGTAAGGGACAAAGAAAAGGCTGTGAGATGCCTCAGGAGGCAAGAAAAGCTCTCCATCTAGCGATGTTCATCTAATCAAATGTTAATGTCTTTGAGTTTTGTTGTGATGAGAAATACCGTTCTTTATTTCTTATTTTAGTGTTTCATTGTTTTAGGGCTTGTTTGGAATGTTTGAGTAATACAATATTTGACAATATATATTAAATTTGGACAGAACTACAGACTTGCCTCTTATTATAATCAGCCATCCCTCACCATCTATGAGTTACACACAAAAACGAGTAAAAATTACCAAAATTCACTATTTTGACCTTAAAATATGACCTTTTGACCTTGAAGATGATGAAGATGACCCCAGGTGGTGTTGATAATGTCACTATTGAACTCACCGTCCTCAAAAACCCCCATTTTGACTCAGAGAACGTGTTTCTATGACTTCTTAGAAGTCATTTTAGTCCAGGACTCAAGTTAATCCTTCAGACTCAAGTTAAAAACCCCGATCAGGGGACGTTCCAGTCCTTTCTTGAAGGACGATATATGACAATATATATTAAATTCGGACAGCTCTGCAGACTTGCCTCATATTATAATCAGCTATCTCTCACCATTTATGAGTTACACACAAAAAACGAGCAAAAATGACCAAAATTCACAAATTTTACCTTGATAAATGACCTTTAGACCTTGAAGATGACCCCAGGTGGTGTTGAAAATGTTACTATTGAACTCACCATCCTCAAAAACCCCCATTTTGATCCAGAGAACGAGTTTCTAGCCCTTCTAGAAGTCATTTTAGTCCAGACTCAAGTTAATCTTGCAGACTCAAGTTAAAAACCCCGAGCAGGGAACGTTCCAGTCCTTCCTTAAAGGAGTCTATGAGTTTAAGACAAATAAGAAAAGAGGTGCAGAGGAGGGTATGAATATAAATTTGGTTAATAAGAAAATAAATCTCACACGAAATAAAACTATGTAAAGTTTACTTAAATATAAGTCATAAGTTTAAGCTGTTTATTAGACAAGGAAACTAATCATAAGCTCTTAGTTCAGAGTAAATTATGACAGTAATATATTAAAAGATATAAATAATGCGCTCGTGTGACACCGCCTTCAGTGCTCTACGGGTGTAAGAAGATGAAGGTGTTGTCGTGGCAAAATGTTTTAGAGGAACGTGCATTAATCGTCCTTTTCTCTTGCTAATGAGCTAAACATGCCATGATAAACAATAAGTTCTCCCCCACAAACAAACACTTTGTAAAACTGAGGGAAGTTTACTTCCAAGATTTTAAATATGTATCCAGGTACAACTGAGGGGAAAACAAAATGATCACACTATGATGTAAAGCTAGAATACGTTGGAAAGCTAGAGGAAACAAGGGAATCGGGAAAGAGATAATGTAGCTGGATATAAATCAAGCACAGCAGCTAGGGGCTGACACAACTCTGCAAATATCTCAAAGTACAGCCTACAGTGTACCGTGTGAGGTGCACCGACAGCACTATCTCCCTACCAAAAACAGCACTATCTCCCTACCAAAAACAGCACTATCTCCCTACCAAAACACTATCTATGCAAAATGTTTTTATATAGTACAACTAAAACTGTATCCAGAGACATGATTCTTGACAAAAGGTCGCCGTTCCACAGTTAAAAGTTTGCCATTTCATTAATATACGGATAATACTAACCTCTAAAATAAAGACAAGTTGAATCAATTGTAATTAACCTTAATCTTTCATTCACAATATATATATATATATATATATATATATATATATATATATATATATATATATAAAACCACGTTTTCGGTTTTATTTGTTCACTTTTAGCATTAGGAGTTGTTTTTGTGCTATAAATATATGTATGAATAGTATTCAATTTCAAGAACCTTTTTAATGTACCTGTAACAGTTACTAAAGCCATTAAAAAAATAATGTAATTCAAGCTAAGATCAACGGCAACAAAATAAGAAAATTGATTACAATATGATCACTAATCAAACTTGGATCCTTGAAAGACCGTACCTTATCTCAACCTGAAATAAAAAGTTGACCCTTACCTTTTCCATGGGTGATGAATATTCGAAAGGAGGCGTGGTCCAGTAACAGACACGAGAACGCTGTCACCAGTGTCTGGAAGCACAAAGATATAAAAAGTAAGTATGACGTCGTAAGCCAAACGTAGGTAATTTGAAAAGTGATTTAATAATAACAGTGATCTGACACCGTGATATTTATAGAGTTAATGTTTATATGCTTCAATATTTTTAACCGTATAATTATGCACTTCGGATCTAGTCGTCACTTTGATAGTGATTGTTACAGTGGTGGATTCTCAAATAATAATTATAAGGAACACTGAGCCTAGCCTGCGTTTAGAATTGGCATTAACTATTTACACACACACACTCACACATTTAAGTCACGTGACAAATTTTTCTCGAAACTCGCGAGTCCACTGAGTTGAGCCTTCGAATCGCAAAAAGGCGTATGAAGCTGAAAGAAAGAGCGTTTGTATACATTTAAGATTATAAAAAAAAAAAATACACAGTAAACTAATCTAGTGTACATGACTTACTTCAGCAAAGCACTAAAACCATAAAATAAAATACATGAGTTATTGGTTAATTGACAAAACTTCATCTTTACGTTGGCGTAGTGAACTTGCTCAGATATAAATGATCACACTAGATTAATAGCCCATCATGTTTTGATGAGATTAGTCTCATACAATCCTGGTGCTTATTTAGCCACTTTGACATAAGTGTTCGGGTTTCCTGAACTCACGGAACATTTGCATTTATCACTAACATATGGGTTTCCGTCGAACATTATCCTATCAAAACTCCAAGTATGATTGTCATAGGTCGAAAACAGTGACTCCTCACCATCCAGATCTCAGCATTAATAATGTTTCTTTAACTCCGTATGACTCTTTTAAAATATTAGGTGTGATTCTCGACAGAAAATTTACTTTTGATAAACACATTAGGTCTGTCTCTTTTTCAATTGAAAAAAAAATTAGTTTAGAGATGGTTTAATTCTTTCATTCTACCGTGTTTCGAGTATTGTTCTCCTGCCTGGTCTTCAGCTGCTGATTCCCATCTCAATTTGTTGGACAGGAACTTACGGTCTATTAAATTTCTTATTCCTGATCTAGATATTAATCTCTGGCACCGTCGTTCAATTAGATCGTTATGCATGTTGCATAAGATTTTTCGTAATTCTGACACTCCTTTACATTCAGATCGTCCCAAGCAGTTCCATCCTGTCCGTAATACTGGGTATGCAGTTAATTTTAATAGTCTTGCCTTCTCCACGATGAGGCTTAATAATACACAGTAATCAATAAGTTTTATTCAAGCTGTGACCAAGTTATGGAATGATCTTCCTAATCGTGTAGTTGAATCGACTGAACTTCAAATATTCAAACTTGCAGCAAATGCTTTTATGTTGAACAGGGTGCCATATGTATCTTTTTATAGTTTATATATGAAAGATCTGTTTTAATGCTGTTACTGTTCTTGAAATATTCAATTTTAATTGTTCATTACTTCTCATGTAGTTTATTTCCTTACTTTCTTTCCTCACTGGGCTATTTTTCCCTGTTGGGCCGTTGGGCTTATAGCATCCTGCTTTACCAACTAGGGTTGTAGTATAGCTGCTAATAATAATAATAATAATAATAATAATAATAATAATAATAATAACATTCAAACATCACCTTCCGGTAGAGGACTGCTATCGTCAGCCAACTGTGACAACAACACTGGTTTCAACAGTGCATTAAGGTACATAACAAAGGGATGTAATATGCAAAGAGCCTTCGCGCAGAGCTGTCAGCCATTATATTACGGTGGGTGATGGTTACGTAATTGCCTTACCCTTGAAAATAAAACCCAAGCCTGTTAATCCTTATTACCTTCCGTTACTTATTTTCCCTTAAGAACATTTTTTTTTTTAAACGACTTTCAATGTACCTTTTTGCTATAATACAATGGTTTTAATAAAAACATCAAAACTAATATATGTTCATTTGTCTAGTTACACAGAGAAAACCTTTAACAAAAATTTATATTTGACTACACGCTAAATAGCCGGCAATGGGGCCTATGAGGCCATTCGGTGCCTAAGTGCATCTAGGTTAAAACCTTAGCGTTACCCTATGAGATAAAACTTAGAAGTTGGACAGCAAGATGGGCGAAAGGAAGCAGAATGAAGGTAAAGTAAAAGGATATAAAGTTAAGTGCATTTGGGAGCCGAAGGAAAGCTGTAATAATCCTAAGTATTGCCTACAGTGCACAATCTAAGGTGTACTGACGGTACTACCGGCCAACGAAGAGTCTTAATGACAACAAAACTAACTGACATTAAATTTCCTCATTTTAGAATTAGTCAGACTAATTTGTCATGACATTTAATCTAAATTAAAAAAAAAAAAAAAAAAAAACAGTACCTGAATTGCATTAAACTTATGAATTTGAAAGTTTACATAAAAACAAAATTGTTATTAATCTAATTACTATTACTGACGAATTTAATTAAATTAATCGCTTTATAAACCCGACCAATATAAATAATGATATGTGGTTAGAGGAGCCTTCTAAAAATTTAAATAAAATCTAAAAGAATGCGCAAGAAAGAAGGGAAGGCGGGAAAAGGGATCGAATTTCAGTTATCACAATTAGCACCAACCACAATCAGAAGTAAAACTTGAACATTAATGGAATTACGAAGCTAAATCTGTGATCTCGAACATAATTCTATTCATTTTGGTTTCAACTCCTCGACATTTAAATCTATGGCAATTTTTCTTTTCCTTATATATATATATATATATATATATATATATATATATATATATATATATATATATATATATATATATATATATATATATATATGTATATATATATATGTGTGTGTGTGTGTGTTACTAGTTATAATAAAACCCTAAATGAAAAACAAGATGCTACAAGCATAAGGGCTTCAACAAAAAAAGCAGCCCAGTGCAGAGAGGAGATAGAGAACTAAACGAACAAACTATACATTAGTAGAAATAAAAAAAATATATAATATATATTAGTACCAATAATAATATTAAAACAGATCACTCATATACAAACTACAAAATAAGACTTTAAGACCCATGGGCTTCATTATTATTATTATTATTATTATTATTACTATCCAAGCTACAACCCTAGTTGGAAAAGCAAGATGCTATAAGCCCAAGGGCCCCAATAGGGAAAAATAGCCCAGTGAGGGAAGGAAATAAATAAATGAAGAGAACAAATTAACAATAAATCATTCTAAAAAAGGCAACAACGTCAAAACAGATATGTCATATATAAACTATTAACAATGTCAAAAACAAATATGTCATATATAAACTATAAAAAGACTCATGTCCGCCTGGTCAACAAAAAAGAATTTGCTCCAACTTTGAACTTTTGAAGTTCTACTGATTCAACTACCCAATTAGGAAGATCATTCCACAACTTGGTAACAGCTGGAATAAAACTTTTGGAGTACTGCATAGTATTGAGCCTCAGGATGGAGAAGGCCTGGCTATTAGGATTAACTGCTTGCCTAGTATTACGAACAGGATAGAATTGTCCAGGGAGATCTGAATGTAAAGGATGGTCAGAGTTATGAAAAATCAGCAGGGAAAGCAGCCCAGTACGGATAGTAAATAAATTAGAGAGACAATGAATAAATTATAAGAGAAATTATAAAGATAAATTTTGAAATATACTACGATCAACAAAAAAATAAAAACAGATCACTCATATATAAACAATAAAATTACTTATGACAACTTGTTGAACAGAAAAGGATTTGCAACAAGTTTAAATTTCGATAGTTCCACCGATTTGAATACTAGATTAGGAATATCATTTCATAATCTGATCACAGCTGGATTAAAACTTCTATAATACTGTTTAGTATTGAGACTTATGATGAAAAACGCTAAAGTGTTAGAATTAAATACACACAGCGCTACGGGCAGGATGACATAGTCGGCGAAGATCTGAACGCGGTAGAAGGAAAACATTACATTTCTTGAGAATAGATTGATCACACCAAATCTTATAAGACTTTACTAACTTGCAAGTTTTATGTGCAATTGAAGAAGAAACAGAAGGGATGTTTTTCTCAAGAATTGAAGAAGAAACAGAAGGGATGTTTTTCTCAAGAGTTAATTTGTAATAAAGATTCACACCTAGAATTTTAAATGAATTGTATAGTGTTAAACAGATATTTACAAAGACATAGGTGTTGATGAGCAACTATCATAGACCTATTTACAATTATACTTTTGGGTTTTATGGGGTTCAGCTATATTAACGCTAATATGCACCATACGTTAATTTTTTTCTGGTAGCAATTGAAAGATTCAGTGACCAAAGATCTACATCTAGGATATAATTGCGTATGCAACAAGCTTGTATTCTAGGCCAAACCACATAAGCGTAATTGTATGAAAAGTAATGGGCCAAAAACGCAACCCTGAAGAACACCAGATATTACATTCCTAGTCACTATCTAACCCATCAACATATAATAATAAAATAGGGAAATATATTCCCTAAAATTCAAATCTCTCTCTCTCTCTCTCTCTCTCTCTCTCTCTCTCTCTCTCTCTCTCTCTCTCTCTCTATTACTGTGAGCTGTTGTGTAAGCATACTTAACCCAGATTTATTTTGGCCTTCTTTCAAACGTAATTAATTACGTTCGTTGGAAAAATAAAGATTTAATGACACTATTTCATGTAAAACTATACAATTCATGGCTATATTGTATAAACTTCAATTACAGCTTTTCGAGTCGTGAAATGTCACGGGTAATCATCCGGAATTAATTACCTGCATCTGTCTGGAATGAACGGATTGATATCGGTGTCGTTAACTTTTGTTTTAAAATTACCAATAAAAATATTTAATGAAATCCTTGAAAATGTAAAGAAAATTCTAAAATTCATAGCTCCTAATAAGATCGTAAGTAAACTTCATCTGGCCGATAGGCGTTTCTAATGAGAATGAAACTTATGCAACGATTTTAACCCTGGATAGGTACGGTGGGTCGTTTGCGACCCCGAGCGTCAAAAAAAAACAGGTTTTTCTCACGTGACTCACCCCTGTGACTGAATTTGTGGGTGATCGACCTGCAGGAGGTGTCTCCCCTACACGCTCTAGTAGTGTCCAGATGTGCATTGCTGTAGCTGTACTCCTTCCCCGATTTCTGAGACGCATCGGGGTCGTTCGCGTCCGAGTTTACCCTTCTGAGGTAGTTTGCATAATTATCAAAGTTATTACGTATTATGAAATTGTCGTAGAATGGTGCAACTTGTATAGGTTATCAGTTGTGGAAAGTCTTGGTGGATTGTTTGGCTACCATGTGCATGTTTTTTTTTTTAGTTAAAATGTCGTTCATCACCACGAGGACCATTTTACCGCGAGTGCCCCTTTTTCATTTTTTTTCATTTTTTTGCCAAGTCATTTTTCCGTAAGATAATGCCAAATAGTGTCGTAAAACTTTTGCTTGTTTAGTGTTGGAAAGTGTGTCTAGATGATCTGGCTACCCATGCATGACTTTGTTTTTGTCAGATACGACGTAGTTATTGGTATATTGGGTATTTAACTGCGGTTACCAATTTCTGTTTTTTTTTCAATATTTGTAAAAATTACTACGTAGTAAGGAATTGCCGTATATTATTCATTTTTTTTTCATGTTTATGTGTTAGAAAGTGTGCCTTGATGGTTGGGCTAACACGTGCATGTCTTTTTTTTTATCTGAGATGTCGTATATTAGAATGTCGGGCATTTTACCGCGAGTGTCCCTTTTTAATTTTTTTTAATTTTTTTGCCAAGTCATTTTTCCGTAAGATATTGCGAAATAGTGTCGTAAAACTTTTGCTTTTTTAATGTTGGAAAGTGTGTCTAGATGATCTGGCTACCCATGCGTGATTTTGTTTTTGTCAGATACGACGTAGTTATTGGTATATTGGGTATTTAACTGCGGTTGCCAATTTCTGTTTTTTTTTCAATATTTGTAAAAATTTACTACGTAGTAAGGAATTGCCGTATATTATTCATTTTTTTTTCATGTTTATGTGTTAGAAAGTGTGCCTTGATGGTTGGGCTAACACGTGCATGTCTTTTTTTTTATCTGAGATGCCGTATATTAGAATGTTGGGCATTTTTCCGCGAGTGCCCCTTATTATTTGTTTTGCATTTTTTTGCTTAGTCATGTTACCGTAAGGAATTGGCAAGTAGTGTCGCAAAACTTATATTTTTATAGTGTTGGAAAGTGTTTCTAGATGATCTGGCTACCCATGCCTATTTTTTTTTTAGCCAGATATGGCGTATATATAAGTATGTGTTCGATTTTCCTGTGATTGCCATTTTTTCGTTTTTTCCCATTTCTTTCAAAATTACTACGTACTAAGGAACTATCACAGAGTAATATTTCATTTATATGTTTATTTGTCGGAAAATATGCCTTGATGGTTTGCCTAGCACGTGGCTGAAATTTTTTTTTCTGAAATGCCGTATATTAGAATGGCCATTTTTCCACGAGTGCCCCTTTTTATTTGTTTTGCATTTTTTTGCTTAGTCATGTTACCGTAAGGAATTGGCAAGTAGTGTCGCAAAACTTATATTTTTATAGTGTTGGGAAGTGTTTCTAGATGATCTGGCTACCCATGCCTATCTTTTTTTTAGCCAGATATGGCGTATATATAGGTATGTGTTCGATTTTCCGGTGATTGCCATTTTTTCGTTTTTTCCCAATTCTTTCAAAATTACTACGTACTAAGGAACTATCACAGAGTAATGATTCCTCTAGATGTTTATTTGTCGGAAAATTTTGTTTACCTTTTTTTTGATTGAATATCATCAAATTTTTTTAGCTAAAATATTGTTTTACATTTTTTTTTTCGATTTTATTTCCCTTCAAAAAAAATTTTTTGGGTCAGAATTTTAATTTTATAAACGTAAAATAATCGACAATTATCCAGCAACCCACCATACAATTTTTATGCATATCCAATAATAATTAGATTAGTAAATAACACCTTGAAATTGACATACCCTTCCTACATTTCAAGTGGCAGATTAGGGAGTCTGAGTCAGTGTGGTTGGCGGCCATTTTGTGGACATATCCGAAGCGTAAGCTGCCCTATCTATATATATTCTTGTTCCCTATAGAATTTGTAATATTTTGGTATATTTTTACCTGCATAAATATCATATTATATATTAAATACATGTATTTTTTTACGAAATTTCCAAGTACTCAAAAAATTACCTTTAGATATGGCCCCTGATATAAATGTAATTTACAAAATAATGAAGATTTTTTTACATATTTCTATTTTAGGATAACATATGTTTATTCCCTAAAAAAATTAGCCACTTCCTATTTCATTTGGGTACCCAAAAAAATTCATGAAATTTGGACAATTTTTTTTGGCCAAAAAAAGTTACCCTTTTTTTCTCATTTCAGATCTTCACCTCCATGGGTCTGACTTCATCCAAAATACATCAAGATGTGTCCTAAACATTCAAGAATCAATTCCTAAAAGGATTTGTGTATATATGTATAAACTTTTTTTTTATGAATTTTTATGTCAGGTCTTTTTTTTTCTACTTAATTTTTTAAAATATTTATAATAAATAGTTTTTCTGCAGATGAGTAGTATTTATCTTTACAGTTGTTTTAAGCATTCATTGAAGTTTTTTTTGGCAAAAGAAAAAAGGAGGTTACTGCAAAAACTGATTTTTCAAGAATTTTTTTTGGCGTCGGGGTCGTTCGCGTCCGAGTATACCCTTAAAGGGGTGTCCGAGGACCGTACCTATCCAGGGTTAATAAAAGTCTATTTTAGTTATTACATGCCTATTTTTGGGAGTGAGGAAAAAATTGCTAAGATAATGACAGAGACAAGTGAGATAACGAGGCGGGAATATTTAATCTCAAGGATAAATGACATTACGTGTCGTCATTTAACGTCAGACCGTCCAATGCGTTCGCATAGAGGACTTTACTTATTGTCCCCTTTGTTATATCCCACAATATCTTAAACAATGATTGAGTCAGGTCGCCTAAAGACAGTGGCTATTCTCGCTCAGATAATGGCAGAGGAATGAGGTGGGCTGAACATGAGGTTACACGCTTAACGTCCTAAATGTAAGCGAAATCAATGCGGTTTTTGGTAACAAGCAATTTCTCGAACATAAACATAATGAATTTAGATATTTTTGAAAATATATCGATCACATCTTCTATAAAATGTCTGATGATACGGGCAAACCCAATAATTCCTGATACGCAGAGTTTAAAAGGACTCTCTTCTTGAGTTTCATGGAGCGTTAATGATTACTAACCGTAAAAACAACTGGTATAACGCCTTTATGGTAATCTCAAGTGAAGGGAAGGGGAAGGTCGTTGATCAGAACTGCCCCTCTATCAATCAAGGGAGGAAATGCCGAATCTGCCAAGATATGAGAGCAGTATATCCAAGTAGGAACCAATAGTCTAGCATTTAGTTACTTTAACGGAAGACAATTGAATTTTCTGGTACTGTGAGGAAACATTCTGACATTCGTTCTTGCTCTATTGTTTTGTTTATTTTTTTTATTTTCTGGCCGTTCTCACACAGTCAGCTAAAACAGCATTAGTCAGTTTATCATAGCTTTCAGGTCAGGTCAGATAGAAGAGTATTTATTATTACATTGGAGATATTTTTTCTATTACTTTTCTACTTTATATTTGTAAAAGAAACATATTGGGGAAAAGTTGATATACTCATATTTTCTTCCTTTTTCAATTTCCCTTTATCTTTCTTCCATATTCGTCTCCTTTTCTTTAGTCAGTTATCCTTCCTCGCTTCCTCCTATTTTGTTTCCACTGTCAACCTATCTTTGTTAATTCGTTTTCTATTTCCCTTTCTGTACAATACATTTTAAGGACACGAGTGGCAGTGCGTTCAAGAGCAGAAGGGAAAGCTCTAAGCTCGGGGTAAACCTGTATAGTTCTGTTGTTCTTTATGAAAATGAAATCAAAGATACCAAAACTAGGTAAGAATATGCCATGATATTACTTAGTTCACGTGATCTAATTTTCCTGAGATACCGATTCCTTTTGTACTGTATTATTGTAATCCACGCTTCTTTGTCCGCATCAAAGTGGTAAAAGATGCAGACAAAGAAGCATGGATTACAATAATACAGTACAAAAGGAATAGGTATTATTGTGATCCATGCTTCATAAGGATGAATATAAGGGACATTGTAGTGTTTGGCTTTGCCTTTTAACCATCCAGATTATGAATTTTGTTAATATAATTGGCATTACAATTGTTGAAAATAATTGCTGTCATAACTGCTTTCACATGTTTAAAACTTTTCATGGACTGGATGCGTGTTTTATTTTCTTTTGCTGTTAAAATTTAAGGAACTCTATAAGCTTACTATGGCTTAACAAGTTCGGCTTCCAAGAAACATTTAACCCTTACTATTTTCCATCAATACTCACACTAATCATCCAACCTTTACTAGATAATGTCATTGAACTGTTTGTCCTTTTGCCTAAAGTTTTTATCCTCATCATTATCATCTCTTCCTATGCCTATTGACGCAAAGGGCCTTGCTTAGATTTCAACAGACGTCTCTATCTTGAGGTTGTAAATCAATACTTCATTCTTCATCACCTACTTCACGCTTCATATTCCTCAGCCATAAAGGCCTGGGTCTTTCAATTTTTCTAGTGCCCTGTGGATCCCAGTTGAAAGTTTGGCAAACTAATCTCTCTAGTGGAGTGCGAAGAGCATGCCCAAACCATCTCCATCTACCACTCACCATGATCTCGTCCACATATGGCAATCAAGTAAGCCCTCTTATATAGTAGTTTCATTTCAAATCCTGTATTGCCCTCTTTTATACATGTAAATTATTAATTGCAATTGCGGAGTGGATTTTGTGAAACTTTAACTTCACACTGGTGTATATTCCAGTTTAACGGTATATGCAAGGTTGGAGTTCATGTATGTTTAAATTCACCCACCGGAGCAACAGAATACAAAGAAATCAACCGCAAGATAAGAAAAAGCATGAACCAAGCCAGAGAAGATTGGATTGGAAAACAGTGTACAGAAATTGAGGAAAAGCTGGAGAAGAACAACAGTAGGCGAGCGTTCCAAATCGTGAAAGATCTAACAAAACCAAAGCAAGCACGAGTCAGTACCATCCAAGACAAAGCAGGGAACTGCCTCACGGAAGAAGAAGACATACTCAAGAGGTGGACAGAGTACTGTTCCGACCTTTACAACTACCAGACCAATGGAGATCCCAATGTAACATCGTGCCACAAATCATCTAACAACAACGACTTCCCAGTTCTGAGAGAAGAAGTGGAGGAAGCGATCAGATCGCTAAAACATGGAAAAGCTGCAGGAGTAGACAACATCCCTGCAGAACTTATAAAGCATGGCGGAGAGACAGTGACTGACATTCTCACTAGCATCTGCAACAAGATCTGGCAGACAGGTGAATGGCCCACACCCTGGACACAGTCCCACATCATCACGCTTCCCAAAAAAGGCAACTTACAGCAATGCCAAAACTATAGAACAATTAGCCTTATCAGCCACGCAAGCAAAGGGATGTTGAGAGTCATTCTGAACCGACTGAGACCCCAGGCAGAAGAGATCATTGCCGAAGAACAAGCTGGGTTTAGAAGAGGAAGGAGCACAACAGAACAGATTTTCAATCTTCGAGTTCTGTGTGAGAAGTACAGCCAACACCAGCAAGACATCTTCCACGTGTTCATTGACTACAAAAAGGCATTTGACCGCGTATGGCATGATGCCCTCTGGGCCACAATGAACAGGTACAACATGGGACAAAAACTGATACAGATGATCCAATAGCTGTACAATAAAGCACCCAGCGCGGTCCTTGCCAAGGCAAAATAGGCGAATGGTTCCACACTTCAGTAGGTGTCCGCCAAGGCTGCCTTCTGTCACCAACCCTGTTCAACATCTTCCTTGAACAAATTATGACAGATGCACTCGAAGATCATGTGAGCACAGTTAGCATCGGAGGACGAACAATCAGCAACCTTCAGTTTGCTGATGATATTGACGGCCTGGCAGGGAACGAAGATGAGCTGGTCAACCTCGTGAAACGTCTGGATGAAACATCAACCAGATACGGAATGGAAATCAGTGCTGAAAAAACAAAGCTAATGAGAATCAGCGACGAACCAATCAAAGCAAAAATCGTGGTCAGTGGTCAACAACTTGAAACAGTCCAACAATTCAAGTACCTTGGTGCAATCATCAGCCAAGAAGGATCCAAACCAGAAGTCCATGAAAGAATCGCGCAAACAACAGCAGCGCTAACAAAACTGAATCCAATCTGGAAAGACAAAAACATCGCTGTCAAATCCAAATTGAGACTATTGCATGCCCTAGTCATTTCCATCCTTCTGTATGCTTGTGAATCCTGGACACTGACGGCAGAGCTACAGAGAAAGATCCAAGCTGTAGAAATGAGATGCTTCAGACGAGTGCTTGGCATCTCGTACATTGAGCATGTCACAAATGAAGAAGTCAACAGAAGAGTGAGACAACACTTAGGACGCTATGAAGATCTGCTGTCCACAGTGAAGAGGAGAAAACTAAAATGGTATGGCCACACAACAAGATCAAGCGGCCTGTCCAAGACAATTCTCCAGGGAACAGTTCAGGGGAAGAGGAGAAGAGGGCGGCAGAGAAAGAGGTGGACCAACAACATTGCTGAATGGACAGGAAAAACCTTCGCCCAGACCCAGGCACTCGCACACATCCTGGACAAGTGGAGGCTCCTATTGCGGTGTTCCACCATGCAGCGCCCCTACGATCCTGGTGGATTATGGGATCGGTAACGGTAACATGCAAGGTTGAGCACACGTGGAATATAATGTAAAAATGCTTTTGCTTTAATGAACATGTTTGTGCTTGCTCTCAACGGTACTTTTCTTGCTTTCGCTTGCATGACTTTCTCTTCCCTCAGTGGAGATGCTTGGAGGGGGACTTTGTGGCCATTTACGTCCGCTGTTTTGTTCACGACATATCAGGTATACACTATTTCTTATTACATATAAAAGTAATTATTGTTATTTCTTTTTATGTCTATTTCTTTTATTTCCTTCCTTGCAATATGATGCTACGTGTTCAATCGTGATCCAAGTGCTATTTATTGATGGATTTTCTTTTACCGAAATACCTAGGAATGTTTCTATATAATTACATGATTTTATTTATGTAATTGTGTCTGGATCCACGTGTCTATTCATTTATAGAATGCTATATAAATCATCTTTATTTTAATTTACAGGTCTCAGAGTATTTCATTTGTATATTTACTGTGGGATGGTTTTGTTTGATTTCGCCGGATTAACATGATTTCGTCTATATTCAACTCTTAAGGAAATGGCTGTCACTCTCTGATTCTCTTTGTGTTATTATTGCAGAAAGTTTCCTTGCAGAAAGTTTTCTCCGAGTGGGTGATGTAATATTTCCAGACTCGCTGATCAAATAATGTAGGTATAGCATAAACAAGTCTTTTAAAGCTACTATAATCATTATCTTATGTAACAGCATATCTAGCTAAAGCAGCAGTGGCTGTAGATTTTGTACATTATAGACAATTCTAGCGATTCAGCGTTAAAATAAACAAAAATTGTAGATACCTGTGGATATTTTTCATGTCCTCTTTTATATTAGCTTGAGTATTGAGTTGGAGTTATTATAACAATATTTAGTTCTTTAAGGACTCACATTCTATTACGCTACGCCGTGTTGTCACCTTTAACCCTTGTTCATATATTTGGGATTTTACACTTTTTTCACTCATCTCCTTTCCATTAGGTACTTTGAAGTACAATTACTTTATTGTTATCGAGCATCCTTTAGCATTGTTTCCCTTTCAAATTATATTAAAATTCCATTGTCTAATTTGTTCATTATTTACAGTAATTAAACATTTGCCTTTCTTTATCAACTATTTATACATTTACTTATACATACGTAGTAGAAGCTTCCTAGTCAAGTTAAAAAAAAAAATTGTATCGACAATTTCATATGAATTATGTACCAAATAGTAATAATGATAATAATTAAAACAGTAACAGTATTGACAAAAATATGCTCTCTCTAATATATATATATATATATATATATATATATATATATATATATATATATATATATATATATATATATTAGAGTGCTATATACTGTTTTTATCATTATCATCCTTATTTTGTACAATTATATATATATATATATATATATATATATATATTACACACATATAATCTATATATACACATAATATTAAATTTTTCATACATACATATATACAATATATTTATATATACAGTATACGTGGGTGTATGCAGGTACGTATGAATAAACAAGTAAATATGTATGTATGTATGTACAGTATGTACGTAATGAAATTTCATTCAATAAAAAACAACTAAATCAACCTCAATATGAGTATGAACACGGACCTCTCCAAATGAAAAACAATGTAGATATTATTCACATCACCGAAAGCTGTGAAAGAAGTAGAAACTTTAATGGTAACAGACTATTAGGATTTACCTGATGGAACCCTTCTTTTACATAAAGTTTTGTTACGTACTACCCAGGTTTACACAAATTTCTGACACTCATGTGGGTGGTGAAATTATGAAATATATACATACATACATATATATGTATATATACACATATATATGTATGTATATATATATATATATATATATATATATATATATATATATATATATATATATATTATGATGAATAGACAATGTCTCAGTGGCGTCCAAAAATCGAAGATTGTTTCTCCTCGGACAGAGAAACTATCTTCGATTTTTGGACGCCACTGAGAAATTGTTTATTCATTATAAACGTAGAGTAACATGCTCAAGTACCATATATATATATATATATATATATATATATATATATATATATATATATATATATATATATATATTACAGAAAATAAAAATAGAGGGCTTTGACTAATATACTGGACATGGGTTCTGCGTACTTTGAGTAAATTTGTTACTTTGAGAAAATACGAAGAAAATATTTTATGTATCTGTCTCTCTCTGAATTGTTCCATGTCTCCCGAGCCCTATCGTTTTCCAATTCATTCTAACAGAATTGTCCTGACGCAAAAAAAAAAAATGACAAGGAAGAAAAAGGAAATTTCCCTAAGGAATAGTATACCTGCATTACCTCAACCTTTCCTTGGTTTTACCAGGTAATTCCTTTATTGCAGTTAATGTATAGCCTTTCGTACCCTACGCACTTACAAAATTAGGTATATAAGTATAATATGTAGTATATGCATATGTATATATATGCATATGTATATATATATATATATATATATATATATATATATATATATATATATATATATATATATATATATATATATATATATATATATATATATATAGAGAGAGAGAGAGAGAGAGAGAGAGAGAGAGAGAGAGAGAGAGAGAGAGAGAGAGGTATGCATCATAGTGTAAGTTCAAGAACATGGAGTTAGCTATCATGCCACAAAAATATCCATGTGGTCATTAGCAAAGCTACAATAAGTTTCAGAATAATTCATGACCTTCAGTAGCAAAATTATAAACCAGAATAACGTAGAACAGGAAGAGCAATAAAATACACGCCACAATTTTTCATTCATCTCCGACAGGAAATTAAACAAATAATTTAAGGTAAAACAATACCGGTATATTAAACTTAGAGCCTCTCCCAAAAATAAATATTTTTCTCTGGATAAAAAAACGAAAATGAATTTGCAAAGGGTTTGTTTGGCTCAAATCTAGAGTCTGTTAAAAGTTTATTAGAATAGGGGATACGAGTATATTGTACGATAATGTTAGGCATAAACGTGAAAGTCTGTAAGAAAAGCAAATTCAGATATCTAAGATTTTCTTTTGATATATCGTGAGTTAGTTTCACATAATCTAGATGACATAAGTATAAAATATGTCATTATCATGTTAATATAGGTTTAAGATTGTTGACTGAAGCCTTAGTCAAGAAATACATCCGTACCCATGGAATGTTTGTTGGAAATTATTGCAAGTCATAATGATTTTATTTTGCATACTTTAAAGTGTATCTCACAATTATATCAAAATCACTATTCTCTTGGTATATAAATTAATTTTCAGTGTCCATTTTTTTTTCTAGAAAAATTTTCTTATTTATTCTCTCGTAACACCTGTCACTGTACTACAAAAGTCAGCTTTACCGGACCTATAATTATCGCTATAGTGACTGATTCTTGCTCTCCTAATTTCAAGGCGTGTATACATATAAGTCTCTAATTTACTACTGTTTGCTTACCCTGGCTTTTTGGTGCTAACATTGTGTCAGCAGATGCTTTTGGTCTCCGAGTTGCATACTGTAGATATGCTCCCATTTGCCAATTAATTTCCTTCTTTTAAGACAATGACAAACTCTATGCCTGCTCTATTCCTTTATATCCTCTTCTCTCTCTCTCGCGCTCTCTCTCTCTCTCTCTCTCTCTCTCTCTCTCTCTCTCTCTCTCTCTCTCTCTCTCTCTCTCTCAATAAATACAACAGGTTTCGGTCGCACTTATCGTCCTTAGATACCTCTAAACGCTGGACAAATTTATATGATCAATTTTCTTTGGACCCACCGCTTCATCATTAAGTTTTTCATTAAAGTGGAATTGTCTTGATTCATGGTCAAAGTACTGAAGGCTGGTTGCTTGTTATCAATGACTTCCGGTAAATTGTCACGTACTCTTGTTGATGTGGAGGCTTTAATTCCAATAATATCAATACAGATAGTTATTTCATTACAAAATTAACATTAGAATAATAGCACTTTTCTTTTTATGTGACATGCTTCCAACATTTACTTCAGTAAAAGGCCGTTTCATTGCAAGCGAAAACCATTAACACCGAAGTGCATAAATGAAGAATAAATGAGAAACAAATGTTCGAGTCAACCTTAATATTCCGTCGAAAGTGAAATCTCTTGAGAGTACATACTTCTTGTAAAGACTAATAATCCTTCTTCCACCCTAAATTAATCACCTCCAGATAATTATAAATGCTCCCGAATCCCTTTGATTAATCACCAAAAATACAGGAAGATTTACTTTTATTTTCCTCTCTTTCCTGTCCTATTCAGACATTGGAGACGAACAGGCGAATAATTCCTTTTGCCTAAAAGGAATCAGAGTCAAATGAACATAATGAAGTTAAGTATTGTACCAACCGTGTTTCACACAATTGTACATAATTCCTTTTGTATATATTATGCTTGTATCTTCGCTCTTTCGCACTAAAACGAACATGAAAATTCATGTCTGGTTTTTCCTCTGTGATATTGTCTGTCTTGTGAACTTGTTATGTCCTGTTGCATTGAGGTTTTGTATATAAATAGAGTGTTCCACAATAATATAACTCAGTCGTTTCCAATCTGCCTTTGAGTTCACACCCTTACTCGGCGCCGTCACATTGGTGACCCCGGAAGTCGACTCGCTCCCACTGCCTTCCACCCCCACCTCCCTCGCCCCTCCATCGTTGGTGCTATGACGGAGACTACATCAATTGGCGTCGCAGCCGCCCCATTGAAACTTTCACCTTTCGCCACCGGAGAGGCGTTTGCTTGGTTTCAACGCGCTGATGTCCACTTTCGTATCAGGGGCGTGACTTGCTCAACCACCAAAGCGGATTATGTTCTCGCGGCGATACCCGAGGACACCTTCCCAGAAATATCCGACTGGCTTTGTGAACAAGGCGACACCCCAATAGCATATGACGCCCTCAAATCATACCTTCCGCAGCAGTACTCGCCGTCGCCAGCCGCCCGTATAGCAAAGCTTTTTCAGCTCTCGCAACAACCGTTGGGAGACCAAAGGGCTTCGCTTGCCCTCAGGGAAATGACCAGTATCGCTCGCCTTCAACCTGCCGCAGACGGCTCTCCTCATGAGGTGAACCTACTCCGTGCCCTTTGGATACGCCGTTTACCTGAACTTGTATGCGCTGCCATACCCGATGTCGATAGTTTACCCATAAAGGACTTGATGACCAAAGCCGACGCCCTTATGAACTGCCACTTCCAGACCTCCATCAACGCCTCCACCCCTGACGACGAGGATGCCTATTTAACGTCAACCGAAGCTGACATGAATGCCGTAGGACATACACGCCTACCCCGTGACGTGCCGAAGCGGCGACACAGCCGCCCACCACCCACCAATCGCTCGCGCCCCAACGAACGACTTCTACAGCCCCTTACTACCTCCCATCCGCCGCAGTTTTGCTACTACCACTTCATATTCGGGGCAACCGCGAAGAAATGTGCCAAAGATTGTCAGTGGCCAAAAAACGTGTAAGCAGTCCATTGCTTGTGGCGGTGGCCTCCCATGTTTCTAATCTGTTCTTTTTACAGGATGCAGGAACGGGCGTGCGATTTTTGGTAGACACGGATGCTTGTCGTTCTCTTTTGCCAAGGAAACTCTACAAGGCACAACGTAGTCTGTCTACATCTGCCGACCTCCGCTTGGTAGCTGCCAACGGATCTGCGATACCCACCTACGGTTACGAGAACCTCACATTATCGTTCGGAAACGGTAAATTCAATTGGAAGTTTCTCGTTGCTGACGTCACAATGCCAATCCTCGGTGCGGATTTCCTCTCTCATTTCCACCTTCTGGTCGATGTCGTCCACCGACGATTGGTCAACACAGACTCGTACTTGTTGACACCTCTTCAACCCGCCCCCTCTAACCTCGCTCTCCACATCAGCGCACCCACGGATGCCTACGCCCACCTCCTCACGTCGTACCCGGACGTTTTCCGTCCAGAACTTCGCCAAACGCCCACGGTTCCTGCCAAGCACGGTATTTATCACCATATCAAGACGACGGGACCCCCAGTCTTCGCAAAATTCAGACATCTGGCACCGGAACGATTGGCAGCCGCCAAACAGACGTTCGCCGAAATGGAGAAAATGGGCCTTTGCCAAAAGGCCTCTAGCCCATGGTCGTCACCCTTACACATCGTTCTGAAGAAAGATGGCTCCCTCCGTCCCTGTGGGGATTACAGGCGCCTGAACATGCAAACAAAACCGGATCACTACCCCCTCCCAAACATTGCCGATGTAACCTCCTACCTGCACAAAGCGAAGGTTTTCTCTACGCTCGACCTCTTGAAGGGGTATTATCAGGTGCCTAAGAACCCAGAAGACATCCCCAAGACCGCCATCACCACTCCGTTTGGCACATACACCTTCAATTACTCCTGTTTTGGCCTTCGTAATGCTGGGGCAACGTTTCAACGTCTCATGGATGGCATCATAGGGGACCTCCCTTTCTGTGTATGTTATGTGGACGACATACTTGTGTTCTCCTCCTCAAAAGAGGAACACCTCCGTCACCTGCGCATCGTGCTCGACCGCCTGCAACAAAACGGCCTTGTAGTCCGGTACGACAAGTGTACCTTTGGCGCCAACGAAGTGTCGTTCTTAGGGCACCGTATCACTCCTGAAGGAGTCCATCCCCTCCGTGAGAAGGTAACAGCCGTTCAGAATTTCCCCGCACCCTCGACCGTCAAAGCTCTGCAGGAATTCTTGGGCATGATCAACTATTATCACCGTTTTCTGCCAGCCATTGCCGCCACTCTTGCACCCCTCTACGCCTCCCTCAAGGGCAAGCCAAAGGACCTGAAGTGGGGTCCCCTTCAAGAAGCAGCCTTCTGCAATGCAAAGAAGGCCCTATCAACTGCTGCGGCTCTCACTTTTCCTATCCCACACGCCCCTCTCCTTCTCTCCACCGATGCCAGCGACGTCGCTATTGGTGCAGTACTCGAGCAGGTGGTCAAAGGCTCGCCCCGCCCATTGGCCTTTTTAGCAGAAAACTGTCCAAGGCAGAATCGGGTTATTCTACCTTCGATCGAGAATTGCTGGCGGTGCACTTGGCTGTCCGTCACTTTCGCCATTTCTTAGAAGGTACGCCCTTCGTCATTCGCACAGACCACATGCCTCTGGTGCACACCTTCACTCGACAGTCTGACGCCTGGTCCGCCCGTTAACGCCGACATCTCTCCGCCGTGGCTGAATACAATTGCACCCTCCAATACGTCCCTGGGAAAATGAATCCCGTTGCCGATGCCCTGTCAAGAAACACGTTGGCTGCCGTTCAACTGGGATTGGATTACAACGCCCTGGCTGAAGCCCAACAACAGGATCCCGAGTATCAAACTTGTAGGACATCCTGCACGTCCCTCCGTTGGGAAGATTTTCCCCTCGAAGACTCCAACACCACCCTCCTCTGTGACCTCAGTACTGGTAGACCGCGACCTTGGATTCCTGCTCCCATGCGCCGACAGGTGTTTGATTTCATTCACGGCCTTTCACATCCCTCGTGCCGTTTCTAAGGATGCTAAGGATTGGGTCCACGCCTGTACTTCTTGCCAAACTTCCAAAGTACATCGATACACGGATTCAGGAGTGGGCACCTTTCCTCAACCTCAGCGTCGTTTCGCCCACTTAAACGTCGACGTTGTAGGCCCCCTACCCACATCACAAGGACATCGTTACCTGTTTACCGTCATCGACCGCTCCACTCGTTGGCCTGAAGCCATTCCCATGGAAACTGCAACGTCCGCCTCATGTACATCTGCCTTACTCTCTGGATGGATTTCAAGATTCGGTATCCCTGAGCATATTACTTCTGACAGGGGAACCACTTTCACCTCTCAATTATGGACGTCATTAGCGAATCTCCTGGCCATCACCCTACATCAGACAACGGCCTACAACCCCGCTGCCAATGGAATGGTTGAACGTTTTCATCGCACCCTCAAAGCAGCTTTGATGTCCCGCTGCAAGGATTGCAACTGGTTTACTCAGCTTCCCTGGGTCCTCCTTGGACTAAGGACCACTCCTAAAGACGCCCTCGACGTCTCGGCAGCCGAAATGGTGTATGGCGACCCGTTGGTCGTCCCTGCCGAATTTTTTCCTTCTACAACCTCCTCCGACGATCTCCAGTGCATACATCACGTCGTGGGAAAATTTACTCCATGCCGCCAGACTTACAAGCCCCCAGCGAAGCATCACATACCAACGGACTTGCACTCTGCAACGCACGTCTTCCTGCGCAACGACACCAGCAAGCCACCACTAACGCCCCCTTACACGGGCCCTTTCCTTGTGATCCGACGCAGTCCGAAAGCATTCCTCCTAAACATTCGGGGCAAAGAAGACTGTGTCTCCACTGATCGTCTAAAACCTGCTTATCTTCTGCCAGATGACCCGCCTACAGTTCACCTCTCTAGATCAGGACGCCCTATTTAACATGTACAGTATGTCATTTTTAGGGGGGGGGGGAGCCATGTACCAACCGTGTTTCACACAATTGTAAATTATTTCTTTTGTATATATTATGCTTGTATCTTCGCTCTTCCCTCGCACTAAAACGAACATGAAAATTCATGTCTGGTTTTTCCTCTGTGATATTGTCTGTCTTGTGAACTTGTTATGTCCTGTTGCCTTGAGGTTTTGTATATAAGGAGAGTGTTCCACAATAATATAACTCAGTCGTTTCCAATCTGCCTTTGAGTTCACACCCTTACTCGGCGCCGTCACAGTATCAAAGGTGATGTTGAAAGACTTCAGTGTGTTTTCTGTGCTGGAGGGCTCATTATTCTCATTATCATCTTAATAGCATTATTATTATTATTATTGTTATTATTATTATTATTATTATTATTATTATTATTATTATTATGAGCAATGGGATTAGACAGGATGCAAAATTGCCTATGAATAAATGATACTGTAAGTTAGCAATTTGTTTAATGTTTGTATAATACTGTACTTTGGCAACCAGAGAGGTTTTTGCGAAATGTAATTAGGTAATTGCAATTGTTATATTTTTTTATTTTCCTTTCAGTTTCGTTCCATATTACAATTATAACTTTTCCCTGTTTGCATCGCTGTATAAACAGTTTTCAAAAGAGTAAACTGTAATATACGGAAGCCCTCCCCACGAGATTTTTTTGAAAATTGACCTTGTTACATAACATCTCATTTCCTTGATTTGGCCAATAAGTACACCTAATGGGTATCATTCTATTTCTTGAGGTCTCTAGAGATGAAATAAGGCTGGTCCTGGGGGTACATTTATGGAGGTGCCTAAAATTTTCACTTGACCCCAAATTTGGTGACCTTTTGACCTCTGGTGACCTAATTATTAAACAAAATCGCAAATTGTCTATTTTATCTGTTAGAGAGTTCCAAAGCAAACATTTTGATATGTTATTAATCTTTCTGTGACCATTCAGTCCGGAGTTATGTCTAATTAAGTTTCCCCTACCCCAAAATTGGCAGCAGCAAAATTCGATGATGTCATCAAAGAAAGTGGCCGAGGAGTGGTAGTGAGTCCCTATTTTTTCAATGGGAACATTAAAAAAATAAAAATATGAATAAATGCTACAACCTAAATGCACTTTTGTCAATTTTAAGTGGGGGTGCAAGGTGAGCACCCTCAGCCCACGGACTATATACCATTCGAAAGCTGCAACCTGCCCAAGGTGGCGCTTTGGTTAATTGGTGCAGCTTTACAACAAACTTGCGAGGCCCGTAAATTTCTCTCAAACTACCACCCACTAATCCCCCAGCTGCATATGAGCACTTCACGTTAGCGTTATTAAAGCGAATGGGCCGGGCAATCTTATCCAAAGTCAATATATATATATATATATATATATATACATATATATATATATATATATATATTAACTTATTTTATCCTTAAAGACCTGCAGAAGAACTGGAGGGCTTTAACATTTCTGGCACCATTCCGTCCAAAGAGGCGAAAGGTGTATGGTGAAAATGAATACTAATATATACGCACACACACACACACACACACATATATATATATATATATATATATATTTATACATACATATATATATATATATATATATATGTTTGTGTGGTGTGTATATGCACGCTTTTGTTGCACTTACATAAAAAATTTATATGAGATTCCCTATAGTCTGCCTTCGGGCTAGACACATATATTATATGACTGTGCCGTAACATCAGTATATAATAAGGTAAGTTAGAGGGACTATTTCGGAAATTCCTCGCCTGATTGAAAGGATCCCGTTCACCAACCTGCCACAACAGATAAAAGGCCCGCCAACGCCACCAGAGGATAAACATTCTCAGGTGGAAGCCTTGAACAATATTCTTACCTACTTATTTAATTTTTTTTCTTCTTGAATTTCTTTATCTTTTCAACAACGAAAAACGGTGATTTGTTTGTTCTGTGTAATGTAGTTTATGTACTCTCACTTGCCGAATTTGTTTTCCCAAAGTATAGATATCTTATAAATGAAAACGAAATATTTCCCGTAAAGTAAAAAAAGAAAAATAAATAAATAAAATAAAGCAGATTTAAAATAAGTTTTTTTTTGTTTGCTTAAATTGAAGGGCTCTTGACAAGACTTTCAGATGCAGAAACCATTATTACTCTATTGTATATCATATTAAAGGTTGATGTACAGAATAGATATAATTCAAATGGTTTTGGTAGTTGAAAACCTAACTAGCAACAAAGCTTGATGGCAAGATAATAATATTTGTAAGTTATATTTCCGTCACAGCAAGTGTCAAAGGAAGATACTATAAAATTATGTTATTATTATTATTATCATTATTATTATTATTATTATTAGTAGTAGTAGTAGTAGTAGTAGTAGTAGTAGTAGTAGCTTAGATACAGCCTTAGTTGGAAAGGGCTCCAACAGGGAAAATAGCTCAGTGAGGAAATGAGAAGTAAATAAATAAAGAAAAATAATAAAAAATCAAAATAAAATTTTCCAAGAATAGTAAAAACATTAAAACAGTAAAATAATTTAAGATCAGTAACAGCGTTAAAACAGATCTTTTATATATACTGTAAACTATAAAAAGATACTTATGTCTGACAGTTCAACAAAAAAAAAAAAAACATTTGCTGCAAGTTTGAACTTTTGAAGTTCTACCAATTCAACTACCCGATTAGCAAGATTATTCCACAATTTGTTCAAAGCTGGAATAAAACTTCTAGAATACTGCGCGCATTAAGCCTCATGATAGAGAAGGCCTGACTATTAGAATTAACTGCACACCTTGCATTACCAACAGGCGGTACTGACCGGGATGATCTGAATATAAAGGATGGTCAGAATTATGAAAAATCTTATGCACCGTGCAATAACGCCGATTGAGATAGCCTCAATTTTTTTCGCATTAATTTTTCGGAAAGTTCAAATTCTGTACCATTTGCCAGGAACATTTTTCATTCCCTTGTTGAGGAGAAATGGCTTCCCATACTTCTAATTTCTGAAGTCATGAAGTTTCTCAGGGACTTATAGATGTTAAACTGGTATTAACAGACAGTTTTAATACCCATAATGTGAGCTCTTGATATATTAGTATTCTAGAAAGAGCGCAAGAGGTAGTGTTTAGGCCCTGCATTTTCACCTCACTAAATCTCGATTGGGGTTTCGTCTGTTTAAATCTCTTCTGAAGTTTAACAGACAGAATTCTCGATTCCTTTTAACTGTTGGAATTGTCGTTAGACAGGACCCTTTATGATATCAATTACACCAGAAGATGAAAGTAAAGAACGGTCAGGAAACCTTTATCAAAGTATTGCAGATTACATGGATAAATTGATCGAATTTGTCCGGTTTGACTGAAGATACGAAATTTACACAACATATGGGGATCGGAGGGCCATCCAGCACTCTGGTGCAACTATAGGAAACGTATAATGTTGCACTATTAGGTAAAAATAAGAGAATGGACAGCAAGATGAAAGACGAGTAGCAGTAACTGAAGGACTGAAATGTAAGTGCACCTAAAGAGACCGAAGGGAAGCCTACAGTAAGCCATGTGTGATACACTGACAACAGGATCTCCCTAATGCTGATCGGACCTACTAAAAGATTGGCGATCGAGCCTTTTTGTTAGTATGATTACAGTACATGCTGTATTTATTTTCGTAGATTTTCATTAGTTTTTCTTACTGAAGATTGGTATAGTGTTTTTCAACTACAGTATTAATGAAAGTCGGGAAGAAATATAAAAGTAACTAGGGGGGAAGGTGGTCTTTAGGGGTGTGGATTTCCGAGCCTTAGCAGAGCTTTACGCTCTCGAGTTCCATCATATCCTAATAGCTCTCTCTCTCTCTCTCTCTCTCTCTCTCTCTCTCTCTCTCTCTCTCTCCTTTGATGCATCCGAATACCTGTATTAAAGGTATTATTCATAAGAACTGTTCAAGTTTCCATAATGAAAATACTTTGTTTCCTTCGAAGAAAGAAAAGGTTTGTCTTTATAAACAAATTTGCCTTTTATGTTAAAGCAATGTGCATATTTGTAAAGTTATGCTGAAAGAGAAAAATTATCGATAGATATTTTTCCTTCTTTGATTTTTACCGCGAGTATTCGTTACCCCCAAAAAGTTTATAAGAAGTTCAGTAAAAAAAATTTGGAATCTTTGTGCATGTATATGTATATCAATACTTTCTTGTTGCATCCGTACTCCAAGAAGAGCACAATAATGGTTCAGTTTTGTCACAATAATGGTTCAGTTTTGTTTTGAAGGAAAGAAATCTTTTTAGTTGTGAGGAGAGGCTTCTTTTTGAGGTTCTGTTTTAGCTATGGTTTTTCGTTCTTTCATTCGAAATAAAAATTATAATAAGGCTAAAAGCTTTACTTTGTGATGGACATCTATTTATATGCTTACTTAGAAGGGGACCTTTTCATGTCTTTCCTTTCAACTTCAGGGAAGACAGATTTTAAAAATAAAATAGATTCAGGCTAAAACTCTGATCCCTTTCATCGTGGGTAAGACGCTATTTGATTTGTGCCTTTTGTAGAGATTTTGAAGAGTTCCTCATTTGGAACAAATGAGAAGTAGAAAAAAAATCGTTCAGGGTTTATAAAGATACAAAAGAACAAGACTTGGCAAATACAAATACACAACATAGCCTTAGTCCAAACATAAGGGGAAGGGAATCTCACTGTGGAAGTCGGAAATACGTGTTGTTTGTTTGGAAGTTTAACCCGCTTTAATATCTCCACTCAATACCACCAGGCTTCTTGCATAATTTTTTTTTTCTTTTTGTATTTTTCATATTATTTACTAACCATTCCAAATTCAATACTTAAGGTTCATATCACCAGTTACTGACTGGGAAATTTATGAATGTAGCTCGAGACACTCGAAGTTTCGCTTAAAAAAGCTCCACACTTGCACATGGACTAAAGCGGGGTTTACACGGCCGAGCAGCTCGTCAAGCCCGGTTGTCGAACCTACTTGTAGAATGGCTCGAAGAGCTTTCAGACAGTACATCGAGCCTCAGTGTGCCTCGTGCTTAAACAACGTCAACATGTCTCTCGACCAGGACGATTTGATAGCCATTGCTTTAGCAGTGGCACTAAGAAGGAAAAAAAAAAGATCAAAAGAGAGAAATTTTCATATACCAACTTGCTTGTTGCTTTAAAATTAGAGCCTGATGACTGGCGCAATTATTTGCGTATGGATGAAGACACGTACATTGATCTACCGAATCGTGTCAGCCCTTTCATTACTATGAGGAAGGCCATAACTCCACATGAAAGACTGAGTGTCCGCTATTCCTTTGTTTCTGGCTACTTTATAGGAACAATCTTTTGATTTAACTTTCCATAAAGCTGGATGAGCTCGATATGCATGTATGAAATCAAGTACGACTTCCTTCTCATTCTTACTTTCATTAATGGCTGCAATCATGCATTTCTTTGATGATGTTTCCTCGAGCAGGTTTGAATAACAACTGAGGTTCGATGCTCGACACCCGTTCACACGTTCACACCGCTCGTCAAACAATGTAGCTCCGCCCACAAAAGTCAAGATGAGCCTGACTTTCATCGAGCCGCTCGACGAGCGCGCTCGACAACCAAATAGCCCGTTTACACGCTCGAACATCAATTCAAACACAGGGTTGTCGAGCCAGGCTCGACGAGATGCGCGCCCGTGTAAACCCCGCTTAAGAATTAGAAGGCAAAGTTTCCTCGAACAATAGGCTGTTATAAAGTTATAATTTCATTCTTTTCAACTTTTGTTTCAAAGGTCTCTCGGAGTGGTAAGTGCAAAGGAAATAACAATGTCCTATAGGGTGACCAAATATACAAAATATGATCAAGGACAAAGCCCCATCTCCACCAACGGAGGGAGAGCCTATGGCTGCCGATGACTCGGAGGGTACACCTATCAAACCCCTATCCCTAGCTCACAAGGACGACGGGGTTACAAGCATTACTATAAAGCTATCAAGATAGAGCAGGGCTCGAACTCGCACCCAACAGATTGTGAGAAAGGGAATAGCTGACCAACTTAATCAAGTATTTTTCCACTGGAGTAATTCATATCCAAATGATTTTTCGTCATAATGTAACAGCTATTCGCCTTGAAGTGCTCGGCAAAATATAAGGTAGGTAAGGATTTTAAACATTAACATTTCTATAATGTATACGCATAAATTATTGTATTATTATTCTGAATGCTCTAGAAAGTAAAGACATTTATCAACAACATCAAACATTTATGAACTCTTCAAAGGATTGCGATTCAGGGAAGTAAAAACAGACCTAGATTAATTGTTGCCCAAATGGAGGGATAACAATGCTACATGTATTGTTACAATTTCACCGTCCCCCCTCTTATAGAGGATGAGGTTGCTAGTGGTAAGCCCATGTCCATCTTTATTGCAATCTACTATAGTTATCTAACCAGCACGAACCTATTTCACTTCCTAGATCAACAAAGGCTAAATGAAATTTGAATGGTACAGGCCTTTCGCATTTCAGCGTAATAAGGAATCGATCTCCTGACCTTTGCTGATGAACATTGATCATATACAGTACATAGATTTGTGAAAAGAGTGTAGGGTTCAGATGTGTCAAGAGGTAAGAGAGAAGTGCCTTGGAAGAATTAAAAGGATATAACATGTAGACCTATTAGAAAGGTAAAGTTAAGTGGCTTCGTATAAATAGGGAGTGTTCAGAACATGTGCTGAGCCTTGTAAATAGATGCATGAAACGACTAATGTTTTGGAAGTTTTATCCCCCTGGGAGTTCTTCCACAATTCACCATCACCTGCTCAAGTAGCCTATAAAAGTGACAATGATCATTGTGCTAATTTTCCTCTAGTCTCTGTGCTGTGAGGAGTCGCCAGTTAAGTGATAACTGAGAGGCGAGGTGAATGCAACTAAACTTTATTAATCAATCATTGAGTTTTTATACAGTGCCTTGCGGGCAAGAACGTCACAAAAATTTAAACATAAAAAAGCATGAAAGAGCAAGAAAAGGCAATGTGGTCTATTAACAGTGCAGAAAGAGGCGAGTGATAAGATAAAAAATCAAAACCGTTACAGCGTACGAGCATGTATGAAACACGTGCGCTACAGTGCCACTGCCTCCGTAAAATGGGAAAACTACGGGTATTTTCATGTCATAAATGTTTATTGTTATAATCTAAGAGGAAGATAGCTTAATTTACAAAACATAGTAATGATCTAGCTTAAACGAAACTTTGAATTACTTAGAAGATTTATTTAAAAGGGGATTTTTTTTTTTTTTTGGTTGGGAGGGTGAGGAGCGTAAAAGCTGGACCTTCGTGCTACTGTCTACAACCTTGAAGGAAATTGACCCAGTTTTTATTAGAACCATAATAGGACAGCTTTAAGAATAACAATATTGGAGTTTGTAAAAACCATAAGGGCGTTAATTTGTAGATAAGATTAAATAGCCGATTCTCTTATTTAATGGTTCATTTAGTGGATGAAGCATTAAAAACAAGTATCAAAATTGTATACAATTTCATAATTTCATTTCCATATCCAATTTTAGATTACAATGATAAGCATAACCTATTTTTAGGCTGGAAATAACATATATTAGGTACACTCATGCTAAGAACATAGACACATTTGATATATGTAACTCATTGAAATGAGTAAAAGAAAAAAATATAGAATCAAACATGAAAATAAGGTTCCAAGATTACCCAGACTTTGTGGAAAAGTAAATACTATTTTGAAATTGAATCCTATGGTTTATCATTTCATGTTGGCATTATTATCAGGAAAAATGTTAGAAAAGCTCAAGGAAAATCCGTCAAAGAAGTGTAGATCCAAATCAATATTTGGACTTTGGGGGGGGAGGGTATATCTGACCATATTCCACTTTAGATGCCTTCTTCATTATATACCTCGTAATGTTTCTGAAACATTTCTGATGTATGGGTTTATTCATTTAGACCATTTCGCCAAGTGCTGGGACTGGGGACCATATTCAGCAACAAGGTGCAACTTGGGGAAACCAGAGTAATCCACAGAGAAGCAAAGTTAAGAGCTTGGAGAGCAAGAGCGAACAAAGAGTAGCCTTTTTGAAAATCCACACAGATATTTTCTAGGTCATTGTGCATATTGCATTGAAAGAAGAAGGGCTGGCAATTAATTTTAAATGTAGAATCAGTTGGTGGGCTAAATAGTGGTAATGCTGACATAAACAAAATCTTGTTTCCAGCCTCATTACATCAATAGAACCAAGAGTCATTAAGACCATTCACCTTCAACGCCTTCTGGCAGCATTTACTGAGAATCTGCGATTAGTGTAATATATATATATATATATATATATATATATATATATATATATATATATATATATATATATATATATATATATATATATATATTTATACACACATATATATATATATATATATACATATATATATATATATATATATATATATATATATATATATATAAAATAAAAGCTGGAATATTTTTTTTCTTATCAGTGAATGCTTACATATTCTAAAACGACTGAAGGGTTTCACACATATATATGAAAATTCAGTTAATAAAAGTTAGCAAAGGTAAAAGATGAATCATAATTTTAAAGAAGCTTTGGTCACGTGAGAAGAGTAAAAGTCTTAATCATAAGGAGGTGAGGGAGGCTGATATGGAGAGGTGTTGGAAACAGAAGGATAAACGATACGGGACCAAGGAGAACTGAAAGTGAGCTTTGATGATTGATTAAGATTTCCATGCCTCATTTGTCATAACTTGGGCTCTTGCGTATGGGCAGCCCACATTAATCGTGGTTTTGATGACAATGAGATGCGCATATATATCTTGGTCAATCAGCATTAACGAGTGAAAGAGCATGTAGAAACAACAGTAAACGTAACAATAGTGTGAAAGTGGTTACTTTTGATATCAGAAATTTTGCACACATTGTCATTGCATGGTGAACTGAAATTCTGATGTCGGTCTAGATGCCCAATTGGTGGAATGCTCTTATGCAATTTTACGCCGTTTACAAAAAGTCTGCATGAGTAATAGCTAATTGTTAATTTCATAACAGTTTAAATATACCCCAGCCATAAAAGCTCAGCTGCTAACAATAATAACACCAGCTGCTAGTATCACTACTGCTGTTATCCTGTATAATTTTTATCATTTATATACCAATATCCCTATCTTAGAGTCATAACATGAATAATTCCTACTTTTTCATACTCGTAAGACGTACACCATGAAAATAACCATTGCTCGCAAAAAAATAATGTTACTGGAATTTTGTGAGTGGAGTTAATTACTGACACAAAAATCCCACATGGGAATGCTTTGTCTCTATCATCTTTCTCACTCTGAGATGTAGGGGCTCATCTAAGATATAAATTTTAATGATTCCTTCAGTATAGACTTCTGAGGTTCCTAGCAACATGTTCAAACATTCACACACACATACACAGATATATATATATATATATATATATATATATATATATATATATATATATATATATATATATAAATATATATATATATATATATATATATATATATATATATATATATATATATATATATATATATATATATATATATATATACAAGTGTCTGTGTATAAAATTGAGAACTTAATTGCTTTGCACACAGAAAGTCAGTTACATTATCAAGATTTAATTAGATATGCACTTATTCTATAGTACATTACTACAATACTAAACTTCCTCCTTTTTCTGCCATCCCTACAATTATTAAAAAGCTCATATTACCCTTATCAGTATGTGTTGATATTCCTTTGGAATGCCTTACCTTTGAAATGAAGTGAATGGAGTTCTTGCTTTGTAACCATAGCCTTTGAAGTTTAATATTTAATTAGATATAACTGATATCTCCCTTTAAGCTTTGGATCTTTAGTTCCTTTTTTATTTGAGATTTGCTCTTACAAATAAGTTTTCTTTGGTCAGCCTTTTGATTAATATGATGAAGAAGACTATCTCAAAACTCAAGACAGTTTCACAACCACTTTGTTTGTAATATTGTTTAACGAAGAAAACATACTATTTGTACGGCTTCTTTAAGATGATGGGCGATACACAATTCCATCTACTCTATGTAGATGCTTCGAAATCAGACGTTTAGCTCATCTCTGACCAGCTAAAACTTACGAAAATTTTATAATAAGGAACGATGACCTCAAAAGTCTCCGTTTTACGATCATATGAGTCTTGCGATCTTGTCAGTTCAGAAGATCATTATAACAGCAAGAAGCAGGAACATTCATTACGAATGACAAGTTTTGACGCTGAAAGGGGATACAAGGGATATTCTTGATAAACTTTGGCGTTCAATCTGAATCATTGTATACACCCAATAAAACTGAAAAACGTAATAACTGTTAATTTTTTTTCCGCTATTTATCACTGTACGGTAAAGCATAATTTTCTTATATTATTAACTAACAGTGCTTGACTTTAGTAACGCTTGTTTTTTTCTGCATTGTTCATAAATATAACTCTTGTATGATTTGCATTACAGACCGAGGATAACACAAGAATTCCCTGTATTTTCCACAACGTTAACGCCGGAATTACACTATGTATTTAAAAAAAAAAAGAAAAAAAAATTCTAGGTTTTATTTTGGGTTCTCAACATCTGCAGGCATACTTCCGCTTTGTTGCAATATAATCGACAGCTATTAAATTACACCAATGATACCATTTTGTTTATTCATTTCAACATAAAGTAGGACCAAATTATTTCAAAAGAAACGGAGAATCAAAGATGAAATAGAGTTAATGAACCTCCTACGATGATTCATTCATAAATATAAAAGCATTTCTGACGTACACAGATTTATTCATGGATCAGTTCTGGACAGGTTTAAAATAATAGGAATCTTTATACTTTTATTATACTTGATGCTTTTTATTTCTTACCACCGTTTTTTTCTCCACTTCAAAAATCAATCATTTTTAGTGACTGTTCTTTTAAAATCTATATCCTTTTGCAACTGATTAACAATTAAAACGATCGTATCTAACCAAGTTTTTACTCAATGGATTGGTTTATTTTCAGATAACTTCATCCACCTGCATCTTGATTTCAAATCTATTTCATCCCATTTCCACTCTGTCCTTCCCTTTCGTGTCATTCCTCATTCCAACGTGAGAGTCTGAAACGAAAAGTCCCTAATGCAACGTCAATCCTTTTTACTTGTCACTTGTTATCTCCGATTCGTTCTGGTATTTTTCTTTTCCTCTCATATGACACATTTCCGTTATATTGGTACTTTGTGTCGGCTTCATTTTGTATGCTATTGCTAGAGTCGAGAGTTCATCGATATCGTAATTTATTTTCGTATTGCATTCAGTCATATACTTGAGATAATAATGTATTTTTATTATATATTCATATATCTACAAGAGAAAAATAAAATCTCTTAGAAGAATACGTCCATCCGTAAAATTGAGAAAAATCTGTTTTGGTGCTTGTGCTCACCATACCTAATTTTGCATTAGCCTGTCATAATGTCTCTCTCTCTCTCTCTCTCTCTCTCTCTCTCTCTCTCTCTCTCTCTCTCACATTGCAGACAAATAAATCCGTCCTCCAACAATTTCATTAAGAGATTAAAGACTAAGAGTGTAGCTTTATAATCCTGGAAAAAATCAAGTACAGAGTCATAATTAATTAACTTTATTTCACAGAATTCACTTTTGAATTGTGATGTAATCCTCTTCCTCCCCCACCCTCCCTCCATAGCGGAACCATTTTAAAAATTAACTTCGGCGACGACTGATCTAGGCCACATTTTATCTCTTCCTTTGATCTCGTTTCATTATGCGCATAGAATACTTGATCATAATTTATGATAGACATGATTTTATTCCCTTCATCGTAGCTCATCTTTTTTTATTTAAGGAATAAAATTACTGAGCGTTTCATTTCCGTCTATTTCAATTAACGAATAGAATTTATAAACCAGATATTTGAGAGTATTAAGGTTATATGGATGATGCTGTAATATGAAAATTTTAAGAGTATTCATCTTAAAGGGTTTAGTTTGTTAGAATTATTAAACTTTTTTATTACCTTCAGAGGATTTGTTGGGTTTAAAAGTAAGCCTCAAAAAAAAAAAAAAAAAAAAAAAAAAAAGGAAATTTTCAAGAGGATGACAGAAAGTGGATTGATTGTGGAATGAGAGACTATGGGAAAAGTTGAGCAAATGGGGCCAGTAGGGTGTAATGTGGCATAAGTTGCGGTAAATGAAAAAATCGTTTCAAGATAAATGGAGTATTCTTTTGGATGAGAAGCCAATAAAAATAAAGTGAAAGTGGGTGAGACGGATTATATCGGCCCCATCTATATGGAGTAAGAAGCTTTGAATATGCAAAAACTTAGAAGATGCATCAATACAGTCAAAATCCCCACTGGTGGAAAGTTTTACAAAATGTGAAGTAAAGTGGTCAGGATGAAAAAAGATACAAATCCTCAAAGGAATGGACGGTCTCTTTCAAAGAATGAAGTTTGGCAGCTTGGAATTCTTTCCAAAAAGTCAGTTCTTTGTTACTCATATCTTTTTTACTTATAGTTTTATTCCATCTGAAAGAACTCCTACTAATCAATCTATCCATCTATCCCAGATCCTGTTTCGTTTCCATTAATTGGTTTAGCTCTAACCTTTGTTTACTTTCTCTGTTTTGTTCAATGAGGGTTGTCGGTCGTTATTTCCCGTAATACCTAGAGTCCCTCTCTCTCTCTCTCTCTCTCTCTCTCTCTCTCTCTCTCTCTCTCTCTCTCTCTCTCTCTCTCTCTCTCTCTCTCTCTCTCTCTCTCTCTCTCTCTCTCTCTCATATACATTAACAGTTTCTATCCCTCCTTTTTAATAGATCATTAAGTCATTAAAAGGTTGCATTTAATTCCTGAGAGGAAGTGAGGAATTCATTAACCAAGTAGGACAGATTTTGTTAAAGGATTGTGTCACTATCGTGTAAAGGGAAGCCTCCCCTTTACCTCCCAACCTCTTCCCATCCCTGACGGATTTGAAAGCTGATTAAACAAATAATTAACAAGGCAAAATATCCCCTATTTCCTGGACCCCTTGATATTATGTATGTTGAATATTTAATCGGGTGACGTGAATGATTCCATCCACTTCCTGGTTATCAGATATTTTTTGTGAATCATCTAATTCTCGTCCATTATAATCAAACAGACGTTGCATTAATCAAGTGAATAATTTCAAATGTCACAATTACTACGATAAAGGAATAAAGAGAATACGCGAAAATGTAGAATTTGAACACACGAAATATTTCACTGACACCTCTGAAATTAGTTGAG
>NC_090727.1:19465770-19468270 GCF_036898095.1 Palaemon carinicauda | reverse complement strand
ACGTAAGGTTTGGAAAGGAATATCTGTTCACGCTTTGTTGAAGCACTGATCACGCTATTCCGTTCTATTTTTTTTCTTTTTCTTTCTCTATCTTCATCCCCGTTTGCAACCATAACAAAAGAATAATAGCCAAGTAACTTTTTACTGATTCGATCAACAGAGCCATACTTGTTCTAAATCAAATATGGCATTAAATTTTCTTTCTCCGTTCACTCTACATAGGATCGAGAGAGAGAGAGAGAGAGAGAGAGAGAGAGAGAGAGAGAGAGAGAGAGAGAGAGAGAGAGAGAGAGAGATAATCTGGCTGAGGATCAAAGTTGTTGTTGATATTTCAATACCAGACTGGATAGAGGTGAATGTCAACAAGAACTTTGATTAAGGGTTTCAGGACCATCTTTATGGATTAGCGTTGGGAATTGTTTCTCAGTGATAAATGTTATCCGATTTCGGGAGGGGGAAGTTGAAAACATGAAGGAAACTATGAAAGTAAATCTAAATAAGCATGCAGTGCCTTTATTGCGAAACGTTCCTCAAGATTTTTTGTGAAAATATCCTACATTTTCCCTTATGGGTTGATTTATCACATTTCTTCATCACCTTTCAAGTTTAAATATTTTTTAAGATTCTGATTTAAAGATAACGTGGCCTTGCTACAGTTTTCATTGATTGATTTTAGTATGAGACCGTTTGCTGATCAATGCAAACTCTCGAAACGATCAATACAAATTCCCGAACATTTTAATTCAAAGAATTCAGACTGTAGTCTTATGTCAAATAACAATACATATAAAAAAAAGTGAGAATTATGAAATACACCGAAATGCAATCTCTTGCTTCATTTGGTCACTGAATAATGCCATCAGATTTATGTTGTTAAGAGAACTGCACATTAAGCACTTTCTAAGGGTTATCTCGAGGAGATTTTGTAGCTCATGTCTGTACTAATACTTACACTCTAAATGTAGGTCGCGCTCATATAAGTTTAAAGGTTACCCAAATAGCATTCGTATCACGTAATATCGGCCGTTTTATCAGTTCACAATCATCAACTACCAAAGTTTTATTTGTCAATTTTTCTTTTAAAACTCGTCCAAATAAAAGAAGCCATTGCTGCTATAAATTGACACAATAAATGTGAAATCACCTTTAAATTTGCAGTAATGTTTTAATACACTACACACAATATTTGTTGGGTATAAACTTATTCAATTTGGAGAGGACACACACTCGAGGTACTTGAGAGAGAGATGCAAACTTGGCTCTTATAAAGGGACAGGCTGGTTCTCTTATGCTGCTATGCATCCCTGGGGACGCATATATATATATATATATATATATATATATATATATATATATATATATATATATATATATATATATATATATATTGACTTAATTATTCTAGATCCCTCTAAGTCAGGAGGTCTAGAAGATTGGGGGCCATGCCTAACAGCGTAACAGTTGCCAACCGAGTCTATCGAACAGTATTTCCAACCTCGCTTGCAAGGCAACCCTCTCTCAGCTAATACCACACACCTCTGTTCTTGGGGAAAAAAACTGGGGTTTCCGAGAAAATTTCAAACACGTGGAAAATATAAGAATTGCATAATTTCTCACAAACATGACACAATACCTCATGAAAATAGAAAAAAATTACATACGCCCTTGTTCATACCTCGTATGGTTCGTTCAGCACACTTACTTGAGATTGAATAAGATTTTGTAAAAAAATACGAGAAATAAACAGTTAATTCTTGAAAATAACGTAAATTTACATAAACTGACGAATAAAAAATACAATGAAATGAATGACGAAAGTCTTCTGCAATTTACGTACAATTACTTATACCTGCATGAAAGGAGCTCACCTTACGAGCTGGCCATTCCCCTCTTAAATACACAAATGAAATACATGAATAAAATATTTATTCAACACTAGATCAGCTTCATAAGAATATATATATATATATATATATATATATATATATATATATATATACATATATATACATATACATATATATATATATATATATATATATATATATATATATATATATATATATATATATATATATATATATATATATATATATATAAATAATTTATTGATGGCGTCTAAATATCGAGGACAACATCTCTCCCTGTGGAAGAAAAACTCCATGTTCCAGGAAAGGAAAAGATAAAAACTGCAACTTTATTGTTCCCTTTAATATTTATTGTAGTGTCGACACGTGCTCAGAGAGACATTTTTACGCATAGAAGCACGTGAATATGTGGTTCAAAACACGTGTTAGCATTAGCTATTAAACAGGACAATAGAGTAAGTTTTAAGTTTTCATGAAACCTTACTAGAGTTTTTTTTTCCTCCGGAAAAAATGCTGTCTTTAATATTTAGGCACTACTAAGATATGAAATGTTAATTTTAAGCGTAAAATAACATCCAAAGAAGGAAATATCACAGTAATACAAATGATATATTAACACTTGGAAACAAGAA
>NC_090727.1:19380770-19463270 GCF_036898095.1 Palaemon carinicauda | reverse complement strand
AGTGAGGACTTTCAATACATAAAGGGTGCTCCTGAGCGCCGGATGGAGGAGGAAATTCATAACGCTGTCGCACAATATCCTAGAGATCGACAATTTTTTCACATGTGTAGAAAATAGGCTGTCTCTCCACCTAAACTACTGTATGACCATGCGTAATAGCTACAGATGACTCATCAGATAAACCTACGCCTTCATATCTTACAGGAGCTGGAAAGTCGTTTATTTTCAGTGGACTTTTTTCAGCTGGGAATGTGGTTTGAATTCGAACCCACTGTCTTTGGATTGGTTCTTGGTCTTTTAAACCAAAGACAAGAAAATCAGGCCCAAATTAATATTTCTCACATTTTTCTATTCAATTACAATTTTTTTCCCAGAGAGAAACCTAACAACACGATATTTGTAATAAGCATTCCGTTATCCTTTTTATCTTTTTAATGAACCTAATTTTTAGAATTAAAACATGGAGTATGCGACTTCACAGCCAATCCTCAAAAGTCAGGTACCAAAATAGCTGGTACATTTTAGCTAGCACGACAAAATGGCTAGTGTTACAATGGCTAATACCATAATAGATAGTATGAGAGTGGCTAGTATCATACTGTAATAGCTAGTGCCATTGTAGGAGAGAAAAGTTAGTTGTATACTTCAGTTAGTACGAAAATAGCTGTGAAACATCATAACTGTTCACTTATAAGAACAAACTATATATTTCACTCTTCACGATTATATTTAGTTTTTCAGTTGTATCTTACGGAATGATGACAAAAATATCTCAGTAGTATTTCTACCTTCACAACGAATGTGATCAATTTTCAGACAAATAAAACCACGCAAAATTTGATATGTGTTGTCAAGGTCTACAGAGGATGTGGCAATAAGAGGCAAAACCGGATGAATGGGAGTTAGGTGTGATGGTGAAAATGGCAAAATAAGGAGACCTGACTGACTGCATTAATTACAGAGGCATCACACTTACGTCACTTGTTATCTATATGGAAGTCCTCCTAAATATGTGAATTTAATTAAGTCTGTTTATGAGCGCAGCAAGGGTAAAGTAAATGTTAATGGGGTCCTTTTAAATGAATTTCCAGTGAATAGAGAGGTACTTCAAGGTAGTAGGTCGGCCAGGACAACAGCCACCAGTTGAGATACTACCACTAGAGAGTTATGTGGTCCTTTGACTGGCCAGACAGTACTGCATTGGATCCTTCTCTCTAGTTACGGTTCACTTTCCCTTTGTCTACACATACACCGAATAGTCTGGCCTATTCTTTACACATTCTCCTCTGTCCTCATTCACCTGACAACACTGAGATTACCAAACAATCCTTCTTCACCTAAGGGGTTGACTACTGCACTGTAATTGTCAAGTGGCTACTTTCCACTTGGTAAGAGGAGAAGAGACTCTTTAACTATGGTAAGCTGTTCTTCTAGGAGGAGGACACTCCAAAATCAAACCACTGTTCTCTAGTCTTGGGTAATGCCATAGCCTCTGTACCATGGTCTTCCACTGTCTTGGGTCAGAGTTCTCTTGCTTGAGGGTACACTCAGGCACACTATTCTATCTCGTTTCTCTTCCTCTTATTTTGTTAAAGTTTTCATAGTTTATATAGGAAATATTTACTTAAATTTCATGGCTCTTAAAATATATTATTTTTCCTTGTTTCCTTTCCTCATTGGGTTATTTTCCCTGTTGGAGCCCCTGGCCTTATAGCTTCTTGCTTTTCCAACTAGGGTTGTAGCTTAGCAAGTAATAATAATAATAATAATAATAATAATAATAATAATAATAATAATAACATGTTGTCACCCTACTACACTGTCTATCCTCCTGATTGATTTTGTAATGCGTAGAACAGTCGGAGATGGTGGAGAAGGATTGGACTGTATTGACAATAGAAAATTAGCAGACCTGATGATGCTGTCTTTATTAGCAAAGCACCACAGGATTTGAAGTGCTTGCTTACCAGAATGCATGAAATATCAGACGAGGTTGCGTTCAAGATAAATAGAAGAAGAGACCATGCAATGGAAGATGAAATATTATTGGAAGGAGAAAGGATTAGGGAGGTCAAACCATCATAATATTAAGGAACTATGATCTCCAGTACAAGGCCTTTAGAGTTAGAGTTTCGAGTTTAGTGAGATTGAAAAAAGCAAATCAGACAATGGTTAGATTAAGTAAAATTTGGAAATCAAATTACCTGAAATTACATATAAAAATCAGACTATACATCAGTTTAGTGAGATCGGTATTACTACTGTATATGGGCATGAATCATGGTATAACAATGAGACAATCTCCAACAGATTTAGTAAACTTGAGAACAAAGCCCTTAGAAGGATATTGGGAGTTAAAAGGCTGGACAGGATTAGAAATGAAACTGTAAGAGAGACTACTCGAGAGCTATATGTGGATGAGATCATGAGGAGGGATAGTTGGAGATGGTTTGGACATGCTCGTCGTACTCTCCAAGATAGATAAGTTTACCAAACGTTTAGCTGGACTCCACAAGGCACTAGAAGAGTTGGAAGACACAGGCCTACATGGCTGAGGACTATGAAGCGTGAAGTAGGAGTGATGAATGGAGAAGTATTGAATTAAAAGCACAAGATACAGACGACTGGCGAAATCTAACCGAGGTCCTTTGCGTCAATAAGCGTAGGAGGAGATAATGGTGATGATGATACATATATGCACACACACACGTATGTATGTATATATATGTATGTATGTATATATATATATATATATATATATATATATATATATATATATATATATATATATAACTAAGACAAGAGCCAGCACCTTTGTATTTCTATTATTATTATTATTATTATTATTATTATCATTATTATTATTATTATTATTATTATTGGCTAAGCTACAACCCTACTTGGAAAATCAAAATACTATAAGCGCAATGGCTCCAACATGGAAAAAATAGCCCAGTAAAGAAAGGAAACAAGGAAATAAACTACAAAGAAGTAAGGGGCAATCAAAATACAATATCTTTAGAACAGTACAACATTAACTTAGATCTTCCATATACGGTTTACACAATAAAAACTTTAAAAACCAGAAGAACAGAAATAAGATATAATAGTGTGGCCTAGTGTACCCTCAAGCAAGAAAAATATATCCCAAGATAGTGGAAGACAATTGTACAGAGGCTATGGCACTACCCTAGACTAGAGAACAATGGTCTGATTTTGGATTATCCTTCTCCTAGAAGAGCTGTTTACCATAGCTAAAGTCTCTTTTCTACCCTTACCAATGGGAAAGTAGCCACTGAACAATTAGTGCAGTAGTTAACCCCCATGGGTGAAGAAGAATTGTTTGGTAATCTCAGTGTTGTCAGGTGGGTGTATGAGGACAGAAGAATGTGGAAAGAATAGGCCGGATTATTCCGTGTATGCATGGGCAAAGGAAAACAGCCGTAACCAGAGAGAGGTTCTGGACAGTCAAAGGACCCAATAACTCTAAGAAGGCCAAGGACAGTGTCCTTTCAATATCTAGATCTTTACAAGCAAAGCGTGTTCAACCAAATACAGCTCATTTAAAATGCTAGATGTGACTCTTGATTGCAAATTTACTTTTGAGAAAAACATTCCGTCTGTTTATTTTTCAATTGTACAAAAAAAAAAAAAAAATGGTAAATTGAGATGTTCTCCTGTCTGGTGTTCAGCCGCTGGCTCAATTTATTGGCCAAAAACTTGCTTTCTATTCAATTCCTTATCCCTGTTTTGTTATTAATATCTGGCACCGTCGTTCAGTTGGTTCTTTGTGCATGTTGAATAATATTTTCATAATCCTGACCATCGTTTGGATTCAGAGCTTCTCCAACTGTACCATTATGTACGGAGTACAAGGTATGCAGTTAATTCTACCAGTCTTCCCTTCTCCGGACACAACACACATACAAACAAACACACAGACACACACACACACACATATATATATATATATATATATATATATATATATATATATATATATATATATATATATATATATATATATATATAGAGAGAGAGAGAGAGAGAGAGAGAGAGAGAGAGAGAGAGAGAGAGAGAGAGAGAGAGAGAGAGAGAGAGAAAGAGAGAGAGAGAGAGAATATAAATCTGTGCGCGTATATGTTTGTTCCTGAGCATATTCTATCATATGCCATTTTTGGCCCCAAATTGAGAATTTTCATTCCTATTTTTTCCACTCTGCTGTTTCCCTTTGCGCATATTGTCATTAGAATTTAGCTTCTGAAATGTCCTTTCCATCTGGATCAGTTTGTGACTGCTCCATGCAACTCTTTTAGTGTTCCATTCACAATAAATTTCTCCCTCCTCTCAACCGAGTAAATACTCAAGAATCATCATACAAATGAATGCTCTCTTCTTGTTTTATCATATCATATCTTTTCAGAGGATGTGAAAAGGAACAAAATTAATTTATTACAGAAAAGTCTGGTTTATCCACTAGGGGTTGAATGTTTACTGTACTACAAGATAAAAAAAAAAGGCACTTGAAGGAAAAAAAATTGGAAAGGCTCTTTACATTAGATTCATATGTAATCATTTTTTCACTGCAGGAAATTCCCCTTTATAATATCAGCTATCGTAAATTTTGTCTGTCTGAATATTTTTGTCTCTGTTTACCATAATAAATCCTTCACTATGCAAAGTAGTATACTTTATATACAAAAAGTCAAAGGAAGAAATCCTTCCGGTCGAAGTTTGACTTTCAAAATGAGTAAAAAGGAGGAAAATCATTTCAAATTCTTTTGGTGATCGAATGACCTTCTCACAATAGGAGAAAAATCATAAACTTCTGGAAGCCTTAAATATTTTCTTTTTATTTAGAATGGAAATGCGTTTCCAGGATACCAAGAGAAAAAGAAAATCGGTCATCCGCACTCCTTAAAGGCATTTTGATTTCTTCCTAGCCATAGAAAAAAGAACCGCGTCAGCATTTTGAAAGAATAGGGACCAAAATAGAAGTATTTGTTTGAAAGCAAAATTTGATATACTGAAAAGCTGAAAGTAGTTTCTTTAAATGTTATATTCTAACTTGTAATGGAAATAGTAAATAATATGGAAGATCTGTGAAATGACTTTTTGAGGTAACATAATGTAATCGGTTTCACTATTTTCAGAGGAGATTATCCAAATCATTCTGGATTTACCAATTACGCAAAATTACGAGGTCTTTAAAAGATCCACTTTCTGTGCTTACGAATTGTTGATTAGAATAACAGCTGACTCATTGGGGAAACTGGTTCTAGTCTATTCTTCTCGCCAACGAACCATATTGCCAATAGGCTGCGTTTACACCAAGCGAATCGAATCGATTCAATTCATGGAGAATCATTTGACTCGAGTCATTTTGAATCGGTTAGTTCCAACCTACTGAATCTGATTAACACATCATTCAGTACCAAGGCAGCCTTCGAAGAGTATGGACATCTTTGCTATTGCAGAAATAGAATTGTTGCTGTGGCTGAGAAACCGTAGACGGAGGCGGAGGCAACGAATATGGGTGCATCCAATAAATTCCAGAAGACCTGAATTTGGGAGCTTTGGACATTTGTTCCCAGATTTGGTCAATAATCCGGAGAAGTTTTATGACTTCTTTAAGATGACCACAGAACAATTTAAGATGTTGGTTGAGTTGATGGGACCCTCCATCAAGAAGCAGAATACCAATTACCTTCTTGCAATTCGACCTGACTCGCCTTGACTGATGAAAAAATGGGACCGCGCGCATCAGTGATTCTGAATCGCCATGAATCTCCATGATTTGAATTGACTCGATTCGCTTGGTGTAAATGATTCCATTAAATTTAACGTGGCAAATCATGACGAATCATGAATTGGGATGATTCTCCATGAATTGAATCGATTCGATTCGCTTGGTGTAAACGCAGCCTTAGTCTCATTAGTGCTCTGGCAATTCAATTAATCAAAACATGTGATATTAAATATTTATGAATTGAGAAGAAAAAAATTGCAGTGAAGTTTGAAATGATGAAGCAAAAAAGTAGAGTGAGGAAACTGGGAATGATGAAAGGCAAAGCCTGGTCGATGAAACTTGGCAACACTAGAGAGAGAGAGAGAGAGAGAGAGAGAGAGAGAGAGAGAGAGAGAGAGAGAGAGAGAGAGAGAGAGAGAGCAAACTCATTACATGCTAGATGTTTTTCTTTTCTTTTACCTTTGTGGGCAGGTGGCATATTTTTCCTTTTGTGTGCATGAATAATATTAACAATACATTCCATGGTTTAAAAAAAATGAGATATCAGTATTTCTGTAAAATTGAGGAATTCTAATTATTTCAAAGGAGCCTTGTATAGAACCAAACATTCTGTTCAATTCCAAAGTTGGATCAATTTCGGGAAAATTGGAAAGTATAAGAGATATATCTGGTATTGTGATTTGGCGTAGAAGAGGAATTCAATCTTGAGTTTTGAGGTTCGATTCCTCAGACGAAGTCGCCTTCAGTAATTTTTTGGGGGGAGGGGGTGATTAAAGCCTTTTTAGTTATTATTCATCTCTACCATTTACAGAGCGACATTTATGATGCACAATATACTTTTTTTTTCTTTTTTTTCACCGCTTTGTCAACACTACACGTTGTCACCAACTCGTGAACGGGAGGTGAACTGTCAGGAGTCTTCCATTTTTTAAAAAATGTTATTTGTTGCTTGAAATGAATAAGATTAGCACTAACTTACCAAAATATGCACACATTTATATCAACAAACACAAACTCACACACATATATGTGTATATATATAATATATATATATATATATATATATATATATATATATATATATATATATATATATATATATATATATATATATATATATATATATATATATATATATATATATATATATATATATATATATATAGAGAGAGAGAGAGAGAGAGAGAGAGAGAGAGAGAGAGAGAATTTGCTTTAATACAATAACATTAAATGAAAAGAACATACGATATAATGTTAGGGAAACGTGTGAACTGTGTAGAGGTAAAGGTTACTTATGGCAATAAATTTTTATGAAAAAAAGAAAGAAAATGAGACATTAATATGAAGAACACGAGCGGTACTTCTGAGTTGTTCCACCATGGCAGGATGAATGGGGTTACCACGACGAGACCTTCCCTTCTGATCACGAGAGAGAGAGAGAGAGAGAGAGAGAGAAAGAGAGAGAGAGAGAGAGAGAGAGAGAGATTGCCAGAGGGATTAATTAATTAACTTATTCCTCACTACATACGGAAACTTGGGCCTAATTACTGAACTGCTCTCGTATACAAATAAGCGAGGAAAAGTTACCTAAAATAATGTTTTATATTTATTTTTGTTCAATTGTGATCGTACTTCTGTCCTTTTATGATATTCTGAAATATAAAACCAACAAAATTTCTTGTAAAAAAAAAAAATAAGACTATCTATATAACTTTCAATTCTCTCGGCTCTGGCAAAATTAAGTCGTATGCCCAATGAAAGTTTTTTTTTTTTGGGGGGGGGGGAGGAGCAGTAGCTTTCAACTCGAAAAATTTATCCAAAAAGCATTTTACAACTGTTTTATCAAAAATAACAATGGAGGATTCCATTTTTAGAGTAAACTTTGTTATATATACTTCTTGAAAACTTTTGGAATACATCAATTCTGTTTTAATGGTGAGACACTATTATAATCCTCTTTTCAAACCCAGGATACGGTAATCCCATTTTCAGAGGGTGATCATTAATACCATTGTCGAAGGCAAATTACAAATTCCATTGGAAAACCTAGGAAACTCGGATACCCTTTTCAAGACAGGATACATTGAGCCATGATTAACAAGCGATGAAGTAATCTAATTTCCAAATGCATTATACACAAATCCCATTTACAAGGGTAGTGATGAACATGGTTTCAGGGACTCCTGCTTTTAAATATACCAATATTTACTTCAACCCTTCGACAAAAGTACTGCCTAATGAATCTGCGTAAAACAGCTGTTTGGTTTCCGGAAGTGTTTCCCCACGCATATCCTCTTGGAACTAGTCTCTAGGAAATGTTAAGTTATTAAAACACGGACCCTAGTGTAATAAATATAAGATCTTTAATGTATGAATTCTCAAGGGTTTAACTGTGCATATTCATTCCTTTTGACCAGGGTTCACTATAATTATTTCTGATAATGTTCGTTTAGTCTGGACTTCTATTGTGCGATAAACTTGAAGGCGAGTACAATGAAAACAGAATAAAATAATGGTAAAATACAGTATACTAAACGACGGTCCAACCATATCTAAAGTCAGTTTTGTTAAACATAATACCATTTGGCATATTAATACTCACCTTAAAAACTATCTTTCATTATCATACAGCAAGAAGGTTAAGGTTGTATTTTTCAAAAGAGAAAATAATATTTCTTAGTATTTAACTATGCGATATATTTCACGAATTAATTCTCAATTAAGGAAGAACGAGTAGGCAAGTGAGGGGTAAATAAATAAAAATAAACCGATAAAAAGTTCAGATGAATATATATTGCTATTAGAATGTATCCTTTTTCCACAAAATATTGATTTCACGATACATTCATTTCAGGAACATGGAAGTAACATTAATGATGTTTATTTTAATTTACTTTCATAAAGAAAAATATCATTTACATATAAAAATATCAGCTTACAATTAATCTTAATTTGAAAATCCAATTTTTCATGGAGATAATCGTGTTAAAAAAAACGGAGAAAATGTAAAGTAATTAAGATTGAGTATTAGACGTTTTAAGAAGGTTTTGTTAGATTGGGAACTTTTTCTATTAAACTATTTATCATTTTTTTTTTCATGTACAGTAACAAACATACGTTAAGGTTATTTTCATATTGCTATTTCCAAATAACAATTAAATTAATAATAAAAACAACCTCAGCGTTGGAAAAAATAACAACAGCAATAAAAATATGGAAATGTGCCCGTGTCTTTTCTTCTTAGACTTTAGGTACTTCACAAGAAGCAGAGCTTTTCGAGTTCTGCTGCTCTCTTTGTACTTTTCGCGTTGAAAACGACAAAGGGAGAATGACAAAGGTAAGTCCCCCTCCATCCATATTAGGTGAAGTCCCCTCACAGAAATGGCCCTTAATTCTTGGAGTAACACTAAAACATTGAGTCATAAATCAGTAGCTAGGCTAATCTCTAGAAATATTACCCAAGAAATTAAGTTCTTTTATCTTAATCTCTACTTACAAACGGGTTGTAATTCAGAATAAATTATCTACTAGAGGGGGAGAAAGAGATCTCAAAAAAGTTTGTTAGGTCATGGATAACTCTAACTAAACAATAATTTTGTTAATCAGTGTTTGCGCAATTCTTAGGGTACGAAATGAAGGCTGAAGTAATACGTCAAAGAAGTTGTTCGTCAAGTTACAATTAACATCCCAAAGGACTCTTGAAAATATGGCAGGGGTGTTTTTCTATATGACCCCATGCATTTCGCGCAAATGTATCATTAATTGCCGCTATAAGCCTAAAGCTATATTTTATACCTCTAAAAAGGGCCTCTCTCTCTCTCTCTCTCTCTCTCTCTCTCTCTCTCTCTCTCTCTCTCTCTCTCTCTCTCTCCAGAGATGTTAATGCGTTTTTATCTCTATTTCAAATATATTGTTTTTGACCAATTAGAGGCTAGGGCACCTCTAAAATAAGAAAAACAATCTGCTGATCCTCCTTGACCCACATCCTATCCCAAACCACCTACAAATAAAAGATGCTGATCATCCTTAACCCACATCCTATCCCAAAACCACCTACAAATAAAAGTTGCAGATTATCCCATGAGCTAGATCACCTATAAACCCAAAAGACCAACCAACACCTACGGGCTGCAAGTGTGCAAGCGCCTATGCCTAGCCATAAGGGGCAGGCAATCTTCAACAACAATAAGGTGATCGTAAGTTTAATATAAAGGTGTTGTTTCTTGTAATCCTAAGCTACGCTATTTAGAATACTACAGCTAAAGCTATTGTGCCCTTTGACTGATCAGACAGTACTACATAGGATCCTTCTCTCTGGTTACGGCTCAATTTCTTTTCGACTTCCCATATATTGAATAATCTGGCAAATTCTTTACGTATTCTCCTTTGTCCTCAGATATGACAACACTGAGATTACCAAATAATTCTTCTTCGCTCAAGGGGTTCATTACTGCAATGTAATTGTTTAGTGGCTACTTTCCTCTTGGTAAGAGTAGAAGACTCTTTAGCCATGGTAAGCAGCTCTTCTAGGTCACTCCAAAATCAAACCATTGTTCTCTAGTTTTGGGTAGTGCCATACCCTCTGGACTTTCACTGTCTAGGGTAGAGTTCTCTTGCTTAAGGATACTCTCGGGCACACTATTCTATCTTATTTTTCTTCCTCTCTTTTTCTAGTTTTTTTTTAGTTTATATGTGAAAGATTTATTTTAATATTGTTACCATTCTTAAAATATTTAGTTTTAAATGTTAAATTACTTTTCTTGTAGTTTCCTTATTTCCTTTCCTCATTGAGCTATTTTTCCTATTGGAGCCCTTGGGATTATAGCATCGTGCTTTTCCAACTAGGGTTGTAGCTTAGAAAATGATGATGATGATGATGATGATGAAGATAATAATAATAATAATAATAATAATAATAATAATAATAATAATAATAATAATAATAATAATAATAATAAGGGGAGAAAAGCATTGGCATATATTATTTGGAGAAATACAGTAGGTGAGATTAGTGGTACTGTACTGAGTTACAAAGTAATAAGGTGATTTGCTTATAAAATTTTAAACTTATTAAAAAATAATTAAAAAATTATGAAAAAATCAAGGACGATATCAGAGGTACTATCATTCTACTAACATTTAACACTGAAAGCAACAGTACCTTTCAAATCTGATTGCCTTCGAGCTTTTACCGAATCCATTTATGATTCCGTGTTTTTTTTATAGAATCAATGTTATACCATCCATTGAAATATACAGTTACCCGACATGTCAGCCAAATAAGGTTGCTAAACAAATTCCTACATTTCGTAAGAAAATATCTCAATATGGGTAGCGAGTTGGCAACGGCAACAGCCACCCGTTGAGATACTATCGCTGGAGAATTATGGGGTCCTTTGACTGGCCAGATATTACTACATTGGATCCTTCTCTCTGGTTACGGTTCATTTTCCCATTGCCTACAGTACACATACACAGAATTGTCTGGCATATTCTTTACAGAATCTCCTCTGTCCTCATACATCTGACAACACTGAGGTTACCAAACAATTCTTCTTCACCCAAGGGGTTAACTACTGCACTGTAAATGTTCAGTGGCTACTTTACTTTTGGTAAGGGTAAAAAAGACTCTTTAGCTATGGTAAGCAGCTCTTCTAGGAGAAGGCCACCCCAAAATCAAATCATTGTTCTCTAGTCTTGGGTAGTGCCATAGCCTCTGTACCATGGTCTTCCACTGCCTTGGGTTAGAGTTCTCTTGCTCGAGGATACACTTGGGCACAATATTCTGTCTTATTTCCTCTTGTTTTGTTGAAGTTTTTATAGTTTATATATGAAATATTTATTTTAATGTTGTTACTGTTCTTGAAATATTCTATTTTTCCTTGTTTCCTTTCCTCACTGGGCTATTTCCCCTGTTGGATCCCCTGGACTTATAGCACCCTGCTTTTCCAATTAGGGTTATAGCTTAGCAAATAATAATAGTAGTAGTAATAATAATAATAATAATAATAATAATAATAATAATAATAATAATAGTAACGGAAAGCCTCGGATAGAGAGAGAGAGAGAGAGAGAGAGAGAGAGAGAGAGAGAGAGAGAGAGAGAGAGAGAGAGAGAGAGTTCGTACCTGAGGGTAAAGATAATTAGTATTGATTCTTGAAAATAATCAATTATAATTTTGTTGACTTGAAAAGATAACTCACTATCTAGTATCTCTAATGTAAAAAGTTATTTTGAGCAAGCGAGGTCGGGAAGAGTAGCAGAGATAATTGTGAAACATGCGAGTCTTGACACCATTGGTAGAAAAGAAGTACCAGTTTGTGATGACTTTCACAGTATACAAACGGACGTAAATTATTGCAATTGGAAAAAGATGAAACCTCGCGTTAACGGGTTTATTTTCAGTGCTGAGCCACAATTTGTCAATAAAATCGATAATACATTAATGAGTGTGACTCCACTTCTTGAGTTTTTCCCTCTTTTTCCATCTCTGTTTCTGCAATGACATGTTTTTTTTTACCATACTGAAAGTGGAATATGTTTCTCTAGTGTGGATCGTAGGTTTGATGAAAATAAAGTTTCTGTTGGCATCCACATACACATTCCAAGTAGTTTTTATCACAAGAGCAAATTAAGAAAACAACTTAATAATGCATCTCTTTTTGTACAGATTTCATTATTGTTCTGAACGTTATAGGTGCAAATGAAAATAATATAAATATGTTCTACAGCATTTTCATAGATATTATATTCGCCAAAATGTGAAATAAGCTCAGGTTGGGTATCTTGTAGGATATACGCCTGTAACTTGGTATAAAGAAAAAGAGGTTGAACTTTCTTTTGCGTATAGACATGCAAGGAAAGGTTTAACCAAATTACGTATGGTTAGTCACCTTACCTTTGAAGTAAAATATCCTCAGCATATTTCTTATTTTATTGAGTCGTTTTTTGAAAACCAAGTAATCAAACGATAGTTCCTCATAAAATATATGTGTATGTAATTATATACAAATATGTGTGAGCGTGTGTGTGTGTGTGATGACCGCGTGTGAGCTCGGGAAGGCTGTAAGTCCCATCTTCACGACAGAATGAAAACTTTGTTATAAACACATTTCAAACTTGCTAAGATATACCGCCTAGCACGATATATATATATATATATATATATATATATATATATATATATATATATATATATATATATATATATATATATATATATATATATATATATATATATATACTGCATATACAGTACATATAATATACATATATACTCTATATATGTACACATTAGTGTAAGTCACCCGTCAAAAACGACGGCTAAATTTTTGACAAAAATGCACACAAGTTCAACCCCTCCCATCCCTCCCCCCCAATCCTAACTAAGGGAAGAGGAGAGGTCGAATAGTTATGTCTGGCAATTCCACTGAGCGAGGCCGGATATTTATATATATATATATATATATATATATATATATATATATGTATATATATATATACAGATATCTATCTATCTATCTATCTATCTATCTATCTATATATATATATATATATATATATATATATATATATATATATATATATACTGTATGTATATATATATATATATATATATATATATATATATATATATATATGTATGTATATGTATATATATATATATATATATATATATATATATATATATATATATATATATATGTATATGTATATATATATATATATATATATATATATATATATATATATATATATATATATATATATATATATATATATATATATATATATATACACACACATAATGTATATACTTTCTCTTTTATCATATAAGGGAGATCATATTGTAAATATCAAGTAAGAAAAATACTAAACGTCTTCTGTTTATCTACTTGGGAGATTCCTGAACTATTTGACATTGTCCTTAAGAAACGAGATTTGCGTAGTTTCTGCGATGTTTGTTGTAAGAAGTCTTGTTGAGCAATATTTCCCTTCTCGCTACGTTTAAATACATCAATGTTTACACAGTTTTTGCAACAATTTCACTGCAAATTTACTCAAAGGTTTTGCGTTTGAATAAGTGGGGTAAGACCTCGTCTTGACCTCAATATTACTGCGTTGCATGATTATTCGGCAGAGCAAATTTCAACAGGAAGAGATTTTCATAAACCTAGATTTATAAGGAATTTGTAAATGAATGACTAAATTCACATAGAAATGTCATCTGATCTAATATTTACATAAGTCAGCAGTTAAGCAGGTAATTGGATGGTTTTACAAATTGGCAATCCTGAAAAATTCTGTCATCCTTTAAATATCATATTGCAATCCCAGAACAAAATAAACCCTATTACCATACCAGGTATAGTTACGTTAGGATACAATACCGAAAAACATGATTCTTTTCTTAACAACACTTGTCTACTGCTGCTCCTATTTTCAGCTCGTCTGGGCTACAATCAAGAATCACATTACTTTGTTTTTCCGGGTTGTGTTGTTAGGAAATGGGGCATCAAAATATGACCATGATTTATAACAACACCCTTATTATTGCTACTTTCTAGTCCCTCTTGTAGCCTGACCTCCAACCCCATAACTAAATCCCCTTATTATTTAACACTAGTTTGATTACTAAAAATATATTTTTATTATACTTTTATGTCCAGTCATAAGCAGCTTTACTTCTCAGGGAAGATATTTTAGGACCACCTGGTTTCCTAATGAGTGGAAAAAAATCCAAAATAATACATACCAACGTAGTTTTATATTGGGGTTTTCTGCCAAATACAATTTGTAACAAAGTTTCATCAGTATATCCGATTTCTTGTTAATGAAATAAAAAAGGTAAGTGTGAAAATGAAAAAGAAAGAAAAAGCAATTAGTGTAAAAGAGGAACTATCGCAGCGTTTCTTCTATTTAATAAAATAACTTTCCAGAATTACTGCCTTAATGGGAAAGATTTTTTTCCCTCTTCCCCAACATTATGGAAAGATATTTTTCGGCTTGCCTAAAAGTTTATGCTTATTTCAGTTTCTAGTTTGTACGGTATAGTGTTCTTGACAGGTGGGGTTTATTATGGCCTAGGTAATGGGCTAAACAACTTTTTGCCATTTATTCAAACCTTTTTTTATTATTATTTCAGAACACATTTATTCTATTTTTGTATTAAAAGCAATTGTATAATTTGTAGGTCATTTATCAATATTTATGCATACTGAAATTTTTCATTAGTACTACTACTATACTACTATAATAATAATAATAATAATAATAATAATAATAATAATAATAACAATAATAATCTAAGAAACTGCAATGGATGTGGCATTTACGGAGTGTCATCTCTGTTAATGTCGCAAAGTCTCGGCATTTAGAAAACTCCAATATTTTTAACGTTATCCACTAACTCTATAATCACGTACGTGAAGTATTTTCATAAGCTCTTCACTTAATTACATTTACGCGAAGCATATTTCACTTCAACACTCACATTTCTACTTTTTCATAGTTTGGAGAAAAAAAAGGGGGGGGGGACAATTTCTGTTACTGTCATGTAAATTGCCCCCTTACGTGAGATAGTGGTTATTTACATAAATGTTTTATCAAGGCTTAATTGGTATGCAAAGTGTTTTTTTCCCCATATTTTTACAGTATTTCTTGAATATTCAAATAATTCACATGGTAAAATATTTTAGATAACAGTCGAATGCTCCAGAGTAGGTGACGCTCACGCTAAACATTTATATTTAAGCACATTGTTTAGTAAGTAAACGAATGCACTGTGCCTTAATTGAAATCGCAAAATTTCATGCAAATACTGGCTTAATTGGCTGACATTTTCACTCGTATGAATGATCTGAGTGTCTCTCTCTTCAAGGGAAAGAGATAACATATTGAAATGTTGCGAAAAGTTGAATGTTTTCATCAAAGGAAAGTTGCCTATTTGGCCTAGACGGGTGGAAAGAGATAATCTTTCAAATTTTCCATGATTTGAGAACAATAGATCTATAATTCCTAGTGGGTGTGAAAACATTGTGGCTCATGTGGAAATGCTGTTAAAATAATCTGATGGATATTTTGCAGCTGCAGAACTGAAAAATTCCGGATAATAGACCGTGAATCCATATTCCTACAATTTGGATAAAACGTCGGATAATGACGAACTGATGGAAGATCTTATTGATTTGCGGACATATCGTGTTCTTGAAATGCAGTTTGAAAGCAATGAACATGCATCGACGACTTTGTGAAAATGCACAAGGTGTCCTTAACCAATTTTCAACTCATACCTACAGTGAGTGAGTCTGGATTTACTTCTTTTTCGTCAATCTGGACCAAATTTAGAAATCGTATGAATACACAGCAAGATCGCTATCAGGAACAGAGTACTATGTTTTGACACACACACACAAACCATTCGGTCTAAATTCTACATTTTTACATGTTAGTTTTTCGTGTCAATTATTTGGATGTTTAAATTGTTTAAGTTACACTTATATTGAATGAAAATTTTAGTTTTATGTTATACGTGAATAGATGAGTTTTTCTATGAATATTTGTCGTTCTTATTGAGAAATAGTGTGCGATATATATATATATATATATATATATATATATATATATATATATACACACACACACACACACATATATATATATATATATATATATATATATATATATATATATATATATGTGTGTGTGTGTGTGTTTCCACATATCTATAAAATACGTGAAAAAAGAGGAAATTAAAAGTTGCAAAAGCCGTGACGAAAACGTATTAATCACCAAGGGAATTGAGACGTTTAATTAGACCGCCAGAGGATGTCTGCGTGGTGGCTCTCTCTCTCTCTCTCTCTCTCTCTCTCTCTCTCTCTCTCTCTCTCTCTCTCTCTCCAGCAAATGGCCTATCAACTTCATTTCCTTACTTGAGGGGATCCTGAAAAAGACGGCAATCGCAAAATGCATTTCAAGAGTGGAGTGATTGCTTGTTTGAAGTACTTGTTGTGCTCAAAAGACTCTTTAGTCCATAAAAGAAAGGAGAATAACGAGGAAAGACTAAATAGAGGATAATAAAAACGAGTAGATTATAAAAGAAAGTGTATGAAAAAAGAAGAATTTCATAAAATGGAAATACATAAATAAGCATGCGTTACTAGTGCCGTTTGAAAGTGGATTCAGACTAAAAGGTGAGGTCACGTAAAGGGGAAGACGTGATATGGATTAATCAAACTAATGAAGAATGAATAAAAAATTAAGAGAAAAGGCATTTGGAAAATTTATCGTATAGTTACACATGAAAAGAAAAAGTTTTGGCATGCAATGATAACGTCATATAACTCACCAAGTCTGAGAGTCTAAATCTATTCCATACCCTAACGATTCCAGAATAATTCCAAGTGATCCCTTTCTCAGTAAGACCAGATAAAATGTCTTAGGAATGTGGCTTATATACAGTCGGTATGCAAACAGTAATTCTAAAACTGCGCCCCTCCCTATCCCTCTCACAAGTAATTGGATTTATGTTGATCTACTGTACGTACTATAATCCGCGTCGGGGCTGTGTATGATATTTACATCCTGGAGATGTCCGTTTAACAAAAACACCAGGCAATTAAACGAACGAACGAATAATTCGTGGAGTTTATTCAGTATGTTAGTCTGATGTGAGATTTAACGCACACTTTCCCATTTTGATCATGAACATTTCTTTCGAAATAGAATTGCACGTGTAGATCTGGCTTTTTTTATTAGATCAAAGGATTGTACGAAAAATCTAATGCTACTACTTCAGATAATCATGTTCCATATAACATTTAACGTCTGCTTAATTTTCCATAGCAAAGTTAAACATATTTTCCTAACGCAAAAGGTAATAATTTGTTATAGGTTCATGGTTACACATGAAATTGAAAACTGTACTTCTTACCTTTTTTAGGTTTTTACAATTAAAAAAAAATAATAATTCTTTACAGTTATTACAGTACGTAATTTCCTATCAAGTTAAACATTGGTATGTATAGAATTTCGGAAATTAAATTTGATTACTCAACAAGCGTTTTCTAATTTTCGAGTTTTAGATTTTACTTTCACTTTCATAAATATATAAGGCGAATGATTCTAAAACAAATGTCTTAAGCAGAGCACATGTCGGAGATGCTGTATTCAAATGAGTTGACATTAATAATATTTTGAGTCATTGCAAATATAACTTTTACTGGATCTTTATCAATACACTAGTGAAGTTCTAATGAAATATTAATTATCTTATAATTATATGATGAAAATTTCACTTTAACAATGAGAGAGAGAGAGAGAGAGAGAGAGAGAGAGAGAGAGAGAGAGAGAGAGAGAGAGAGAGAGAGAGAGAGAGAGAGAGGGAGAGAGAGAGAGAGGTAGCATAGTCAACATAACCAATCCTGTTAATTCTAGAAAAAAAAAAAACGATTTTAAGACGTAGAATTGATTTGACTTTGATCCTATTCAGTATATTTATGAACATACTAATTAGCTGTAATTTTTATTGAAATTATGTTCTCGTTAAAAGTTAAATATTCATAGAAAGAAGATAGAAACTAGCAGTTACCCCTCATCTCCTACTGGTATCGGTTTTATCTGATTGCACAGTCTCCTATGAGGACCACACACCTTTCAACGAGTTGTATGTGGTTAAAAATACATTGTCAATGAAACGATCTAAATGTTGAGTAGCCATTGTCCTCGACTTTCTTACTATCATACTTTGAGATTTGGGAGGATTTAATTTCATCCCAATAGCCTAACTTGCATAATGCACTAATTTTAGCTAGATCTCTAATAATTGATTTACCAACCATAGGTCTACAGTACATTCAGAGGATAAAACTGATGCAAAGAGAGTAGCATCGTCTTTTTATGCAACGAGCTTGTTTTCTAGGCCAAACCGCATAATATTATACGAGAAGTAAGGGGCAGAGGACTCTACCTTGAGGAACGTCAGGTATTACAATCTGAAAACAAGAGCCTCACGAATAACACGGTCAAAGCCAGCACTAAAATCATGGCCAATCATTTGAATTTTGTCACTACAATCAAGGAATTTCTGTACACCTTTGTAAACTGTAATAGGGACATTACAAAATACAAAGCCTTTGTGAAAGTCAAATTACAATAGGGCCCATAGACCATTATATTAGAACTCAATATTTCCAATACTTGACGAAAACAATTCTTTTGTAATGTAGATATCCTACACCCAAACGAATCTACAATTCAGGCCTTGTGATTATCTAAATTATCTGAGATGGACAGGGTTCTATTAGTTGTATATGGACCCCTTCAAGATTTATGTAAGAAATCAATAACAATTCTTAGAGTAAAAGTAACTATTCAAAATAACTAAGTACTCCCATGTCAACCTGTCTAGAAAGAAACTTTCTCTCACTCTGGTAAGGTACTCAATTGCATTATGACCACAATTCCACACGAAATACTATAAAATCCACGTGACTTTCCATTCTTCAATCCCGAAATTGATTACTCCATCCTTAAAGTTACTTCAACAAGCATCCTTCAACGAGTTCAGCCCCATCTACTCTTACGGCATTCCGTTATGCCAATAACCCAGAAATACATTAATTTCAAATGCATCTGGTATTCTGAGATCTATAAGTTCAGCAAAAGTTTATTTCAATGGTTATAAACCTGTTGAATTTATATATATATATATATATATATATATATATATATATATATATATATATATATATATATATATATATATATATATATATATATATATATATATATATATATATATATACTGTATATAACTACATATATATATATATATATATATATATATATATATATATATATATATATATATATATATATATATATATATATATATATATATATATATATATATATATATATATATATATAGCGCGAAGTAGGATTGATGAATGGATAGAGACGACTGGCGAAATCAAACTGAGGTCTTTTGCGTCAACAAGCATAGGAGATAATATACATACAGTATATATATATATATATATATATATATATATATATATATATATATATATATATATATATACATATATATATATATATATATATATATATATATATATATTTATATTTATATATATATATATATGTATATATATATTAGATAGAAAAACGCAAAGGAAGAGATAAGATTAAAATTATCTTTGTGTTGTCTGTTATTCTAAGCCTCTACCCAAAATGAAACGTTCTGCGATTTGTGTTTCCCTTCCACCAACATATTAGGAAATTCTGCAATGCCTTATAAATTCTACAAAAATTTTCTTGATCCCAGATTACTCATCAAACAGTAGTCCGTGATATCGCACCTAAAATTCCAGAACTTTTAGTTGGCAAATTCATTATTCCAAGAATCAAAAAAAGGGATTCGGGGTTATCCAAACGAAGTTCATTTGCCTAGTTTAATTTGTTTAATACCTTCGCACAATAGAACATGAGAGAGAGAGAGAGAGAGAGAGAGAGAGAGAGAGAGAGAGAGAGAGAGAGAGAGAGAGAGAGAGAGAGAGGAATAAGTCTTATATAAATATGTCGTGTTCATTACTTCACAATTATCTATTCGGTATATTCATTTAAGTGTCCTTACGTGTTCATAGGAAATAATTTGACTTCAAACATAAAGGATGTTTTAGGTTTTAATATACATCTGATAGTGCAATTAATAGTATTTTCCTTATTGGTTCAAGTTTTGTTTTACTTCACTTAGGACTTCTAATTAATGGCTTAGTTAAATTAGACCATTATATTTTTTATCCACTTCCGTTTACTAACAAAAGAATGATATAGACCTTTCCATTTATACATTTTTAAAGAGGTTACTGTAGTTTTCAAACATATTTACACTTTTCAGTTTATTATCTTTACATACGACACAATGAACTGATTAATATTCAAAACAACAATTAAGAGGGGTATATATACTATTCGAGTAAAGAAAATAAATAAGAACATTCGACTTCTTTACTAATCCATCTTGTTATAATTATTAGGATGACCAGAATACGAGTAAAGATGTCTTTCCAGTTGTTGCAGCAAATTAAAAAATACTAGTAATAAGTAAACCCAAATAAATCTATAAATTCAATACTATTTTCTGCATGTAAATACAGGTTTAAATCAAAGGTAGCTCTGATCAATCCGTCAAGTCTATAACAATACAATGAATATATGACCCCCTGTTAGATAACTTCTAAAATCTTGTTACATACTTCTCCAGTTTCCGAAGTTGTAACTCGATCCTATTTTTCAATCATGTGTTGAACTGAATTTCAAGGAATGTGGTTGACAGCAACAGTCGCTGCCTTTGAGATTGTCATTTCCTTGAATGATAAATGTTGCCTATGTAACTTCCATCTATCGTTATTCAAATATTTTCCTCAGGTTTATCCGTTGGCAGTTCTATCGAAGCCGTCATTTCTAATTCAAATGGAAAATGTTACATCCTTCGCAAATTTAGAATTTTTGAGCAGATAAATCTGAGCAAAACGCTGAAAATGTGCAAATAAAAGTTTCAAAATATGCCTCCCTCTGTTGTCACCATTTCCTTTAATTTCCAATCGTATCTTTGTTACTGAAGGTTTGCAGCTAGACCAGTGAGAATGATCTCTAGGCTTTCGTCGTACTTACGTGAAGATTTTTAGTAGGCAAATATGAAGGTGAGAAGAGGTAATGGGGTAGTATAAGAGAAGACTCTTCTCCCTGCATCCCTAGACGGCGATAACAAGCCAAGCCAGGTCTTTCATTTGATTCCCATTTCCATGGCTCTTGTAATCAAGCAATTTACTTTTCGCCTTCTTCGGTATCTTTATGAGAAGGGGAGGTGTAATGGTTATTATTATTCGACGTGAATCACCATAGTATGCTTACCTGCAGATTTTATTACAATTGCTATTTTTTTTCTAGAAAATACATTCACTTGCACAAAGATGCAAAAATACGTAAGTTTAATTTTCTCAGAGTTGCAATAATCAATGAGTATTACCTAACCATCTTTCTATCCCAATAATACTCAGTTCTTATGAATATACATTACATAAAGAAAAACTCAGTAGTTCTTTTGAAAATACATTATAAACAGAAAATGGGCCGTCGTTAGGTTGGTTGTTATAATTGCAATCTCGTTAAGTAAGGTCTGGTTGGTTCCCCTTTTCCCGGTAACGATGACTGGAAGCAATTTTACCTGATTTCGTAATTATAAGAGCTTGATTATGGTTGGCATCTTTTGTATATGGCGAGACATTATGAAAGAATACTTTTAAACCTTTAATTGTCTGCTAAACAAAATAATTCAAGGTTCCAACCGACCCATGAAACACTCAATAAACAAGTATGCAGATCTGAATGTTAATCAATATATCAAAAATGCAACTGCACGTTTTTTTACTTAAAATACTCTATAAATTACGAAAGAATTTATTCAACTTCGTGAAAATTCATTGAAAAGTTCTAAAAAGTTTACTACAAAAAATTACTAGCCATTTGAACCTCATCGTTACTAAAAACCTTCGGATGTTTATATGTATCTGCTAACATGTTTGGCGATGAAAATCACAACCTGGTTTCAGGTAATATTAGGTTACATCCAAAACAGTCAGTTAATTCACCAATCTTTTGGTAGAATTTCGTCAGTTTTTTAGAACTAAAAATCATCTTCTTGGTAACTGAACTCACTAATACTGATGACATCTTATTGAAAATCATTCAATTACTATACATGCAGAAGTTTGACGAAATCCACAGAAACTTACATGAGAGATGTTCCCTAGTAAACCTTCCCCTGGCATAATATTTCCCGTAACACTTCTCTTCCCTCAGTGTCAACAATCGGAGAAGTTATAATGCCAGATAACTTTAAATAATCTTTTACTTCCTTAGAATCGCCTGCTGAAGTTTTTGAACAAGCCAGAATTCCTAAGTCTTTTATGGAACTGGAATCAAGCTTAATCTAATAAAAAAAAAATAAAATAAAAAAACTTTGGCAGGATGCATTTAGAATATAAATTTTATTATTGTCATTCAAACCCACTTGATAACTGCTGATTTCGTGACGATTGAAAATCACTATATTTCCAAAATTTTCTCAACAACGACGAAGATGCGGACTACAACGTTATTCATTTGAAAGTGGTGGTTATTTCTCATAAAATAAAACATAACTGACTGTATTTTAAATACGAGTAAATTTCCATAAAAAAACTTGTAATAAATATTACACTATTATCCAATGTCTAATAAATCAGCACATTTGTTTCCTATGAGAATTAAATTATTCATGTCATCCAACATAATAGAAATCACATGACAATTAGAATGCTTAAAAGTGACTGCCGTTTATTTTACCCCTCTAAATCAGTGACACTAGGCAACTAAATCTATCAGTCATCCTACCATATAAGTATATCCTGAAAATTTTAGTCAACGGTTCTCACCCAATAAGCCGTGGCCCATCGGTGGGTAAAATTCAGTTTCCAAGTGAGGCATAGATTAATTACAAGCCTTGTCCTTTTTATCCTTGTAATAATAAATTTTCAAAGAATAAGTAAATGTGAAAAAATAATTAAACATTATAATCGAATAAAGTTTGTGTTAGAGGGACTCCTTTAGTTTCTAAATAGATGTTACGTCATTGGCAGAAAGAAGCCACGTGAGCCTTGGCCCAAAAAAAGTAGTGATGCAGTGGACATATATACATTTGGCTCAGTAGCTTTTCTCCACCTCTAAAATAAGAAGCAGATTTTCCCATTACAATTCATCACTACTGCGCCACCTGCCCAGCAAAATTAATGTTTCCACTTGTTTCTCTGGCATTATCTCGACTCGATTTGTTACTAGGCACTTTACTCATAATCGAGTGAAATATAATGCGTTTCACCAAATTAAAAAGAAAAGTTGTTTATCAGTGCTTCATGCTTCATGAAGAGCAATTCGCACGAACTGTATTTGCTTCATTGGGGCAGAGACATACAAACTTAATCAAACCAAACAGAGCAAACGCTTATTCTATTTGCCAAAGTAAATTGGCTGTCACTAAAAATCTAATGCCATAAGGGCCAACCAAGATAATAATGAAAAATCTAATACGTCGGGGGGATCTATGATATTAACAAGGTACCGTAGTAAAAAAATTTTGATTAGCTAACGATATTTTTTAAAAAGTACTAAAACCGTGACTTTAAAAACATCTTGATAAGAAAATCAGTTTAAATGTAAGATTCTTTAATTAAAATTTAAGAAAATGTGGTCAATAGTGGTAATTAAAAAAAGGAAGAAAGTTGGCAAAAAAACAGTTTCGAGGAATAAAATGTATCACAGATTTAAAACAATTTGAGATGACACGACAAGTCAGTTGGCATCCCAAATAAGAAATAGTGCAAGAAAATTCTTCTACATTAAACATAATTTCTGGCACATTCCACATGAATATTATTGCATCTTATAATCAAAATACATCTAAAAAATCTGGAATATTTTTACAAAGTCTGTGAGTTTAAAAAATATAAAGCTTAGAACTACAAGGAGACATTTGTGTTTCTAAAACTAAAATAAATAACGCAATGGTTAATACAAGACTTCTGAAAATTTTCTGAGATTTCGTATGATCCTAAATGTGGACATCCGAAAATGTGAAATGCGATAAAACCAAATTCTAAAAACAAAATCCGAATGACAGCTGTGTAATCTCATTCAAACAGACGCTCGCTAGGAGAAATAATATTCCCAGGGAACGATATTCATCAATGTTAATGAAAAATGCTGTTGCTCACAGAGATGGATCAATCTCCTCAAGAAATAATGCGTATAATGGCCAAAAATAACAAATTAGCAAAATTCCTTTCAAATTGTATCAACAAAACCATCCTTAAACCATTTACGGGTTTCAAACTTCAGCCCCCTTCCTATGTATTTGTGTATAAATGCATTGGTTATATGAAACGACGCAATTCAAATATTTATGTTTTCACTTCAGAATTCATGAGAAGCTGTAATAGCTGGATATGATTTCAAAAAACCGTCCTTCCTTAACAGTCTGTTGCTCGTAATAATATCCTATATAGAACAGGTTTTCCTCATTCTATTCCTTTTTATACAACACACTCAGACACTTAAAACGCAAATATATCCATGAAAGTAATTCACAATTAGTTTATCCGAGTCATTAAAATGTTCATTCAAAATTCATCACTGATTTCTGTGAAAGCAATTAAACTTTATTAATTTTCCCAGCTGCAAATATCATTACGAAACTTTGGAAAATCAGTATTTAATGCCTCACTCTCTATACGGATAAATATGACGGTCTAATTGTACACAATAATTCAAATTACTCTCAAACAAACAGAAAAAGGCTAATAAATGAAATTAATCAAAACTATTCCGTCCACAGATTTAAACCACAGACAAGGATTTTTCAATGCTGCTCTTCACGTAAGACTCAGAATATCGTAACCTCAGATTTATTGTGGTAATCATTTTCAGGTGGAAAGACCGAGATGGGCACTTCAAAACCAATATTAGTGAACCTAATTCTTGAATAGGACGACGTTGAAAGATTCGGGGAAACAGAAGAAAAATTGTTCTCCAAGTTATTGCTAGTAAGATGGTATTATTTGACCAAAGCCCTTCATAACGTCTTGTCTTTTGAAAATCTTCTTGATCTTATATTATTCCTTTTCTAGTTCCCATCAGGCTTAAAGGGGCAGTACCTGGTGCCCGTGTCATCGGTCCTTCCATACAAAGGAACAGCAATTTTAAACGTTTTTCCACCGATACATCTACATCATACCAGGAACATTATAAATTAGTCGAATAAAAAACTTTAACCATAGACCTATAAAACTCATTTTGATTACAATAACAACATAAAACAGAATCAGATGACAATACATCTGAAAATAAAATCTACCTTAAAAATAGGCAAATCCGTGAAGTGATGCCTCATTGCAACCTGGCGGAACTCTAATCATGGCCATTGCATATCGTGTTACTGACTCTTAAGTGGAATTCACGAGAGGGTGATGAGGATGCGTTAGAAATGGGATTCACGAGAGAGAGAGAGAGAGAGAGAGAGAGAGAGAGAGAGAGAGAGAGAGAGAGAGAGAGAGAGATTCTTTGTATTACACAAAAGGGAAAACGTCAATAGGTTGTCTATTCATAATAAAATTAACAATCATGCAAACGTTGTCTATTTATTAAAACAAGAATTAATAACTTTTGATGGGCGTTCACTTTATTGAAAGTGCTTGACAGAGATACTATATACCTTACTAAATAGCAAGATAGTCTTGTATACAAACACAAAGCAACTTCATTAAACATATGCTATGTCTCCATTTAATATGTAAAATATATTGGTATTTTTAGGAAAGTTAGTCTACGAGTAATGAATTTTAAGTTGATGGATTAGTGGAATTTGTACAATGGCGCAAAAAAAAAAAGACAGGATTAGAAATGAAACTATAAGAAAGATTACTCGAGTGCCATATGTGAATGAGATCATGTTGAGGGGTGATGAAAATGGTTTGGGCATGCTCTTAGCACTCCCCAAGAGAGATTAGCTCACCTAACTTTCAACTGAGCTCAAGGCACTAGGAGAGTTAGAAGACCCAGGCCTACATGGCTGAGGACTATGAAGCATGACGTAGGAGATGAATGTCGAAGTATTGATTTAAAAGCTCAAGATAGAGACGCCCTTTGCGTCAATAGGCGCAGGAAGAGATGGTGATGATCATCAAAGCTGTGTTGATATTAGAAAGATGGTTACGTCTTTATAACTCTCCCTTACGGTTGACCTATATAACTGGTTCCTGATAAAGAACTGTAACTAAAAAACTACCATTTAACAAAATAACAGATTTTATCAATAACAAATAGTTCTTTTTTTTGTGACTTTGAACGTGACAAAATGAAACTTTGTCAAAGTAATTGTGTGTTTGAGCTGATGCCCGTACAACAGATCATACAGAACTTGAGGGCGCAATTTCACGTATCCTAACAAATAATCATTAGATGATCAACACTATCGAATGATATTGTGTCAAGGCCAAAGTGCGTCTAACTAAACTTTCAAACAACGTACACAATTTGAACAAAAATGTAGGTTATCATGGAAATTTGTGGATGGACGGACTCTTGACTTGCCAAAGTTGAACACAATACCTTGAATGCGAGCTAAGTTCGTGTCGCCTTAAACTTGACTAAATGGCGCTTCTTCGGTCGAAGTGTATCCGCTTGGCGTTGAAACATAAAACAAAGAATGAGAGAAAATTTTAACGAAAAAATACACGCCAGACAAAGTACAATTCAGGATACAAGACTCTCAATAGTTGGTGGGGGTCCTTGTAAAACAAAATTCTTGTTTTTCAAAATAAGTCGTGCCAAAGCATCCGCCATAATGCAAGAACATTAAATGAACCCACAATTTTACCTAGCAATTCATTAAAGGTTAATGGAATGAAATAATGCTTTGTGATTACGTTATTCCTGCTTCCCAGAGGCCTTGTTCATGCAGTATCAGGTTTCTATTATACTCCCAAATGGAATTTGTAACTTCAAAGTAGACTGTTGAACAAATCCTCCAATGGCAAAGGTGGAATGGACTTCATTACGCCAGATTATTTGACCAAGCTCATGTCTGATTTTAGCCAAATTTGTTTTCAAGCATTTTTTCTTTTTTTTTCATTTAACTCTAAACGTTAAACATTTAAAATTATGCGATTTTATTTTGTTCCATTTATTAACGTATACAGTTTCAGTATATTATTTGGAAAAGAATTGTGCATGGATTTGAATGAGTTCTTTAATGCTGATCGTTTTAAATTATATTAAATTTGACATCCAAATGAAAATTACGATTTTCTTCCTTTTATACACTCAAACTTTCCGTAGGTAGCATAGTGGCATATAAATCCTGATTAGGTTTTGACAAAATAATTTACAACTCGTTAGAACATAAGGCAAAGCCATAAAACGTTATACTACTTTTTACATGGATTGACTTACAGATCAAGAACGAGTTTACCGACGACGTTGGCACCTCTTCAAAACAAAAAAGAGACAAGTTGAGCGATTCTTCTTCTTTCCCATCATCAACCTTACATTAAGGGGTCGGCTGCCTAACACACCTTCTCTAATGCCTCCTATCAAAGGCATTCTCTTCCACCAAACCTCTTCTCTCCATATCATCCTTCAATTATCTCACCTTCTTATTCTCTGTCTCCCTCTAACAGCTTCCTCCCAAGCCTTCTTCACTCCTCTCCCACCATCCATCCCCAACACGTGCCACAACATCTCAGTCGTGACAATCTAATCATCTCTGCAATCATAACTATGCCTTCCATTCTTCTTAGCTCATCAATTTCAAATCTTTCAAGTAGTGATATTTCCATAATACACCTCATCATTCTCATCTCTTTTCTCCCAAACGTTTACTGCCCTAATAATACTGGTCTGGTATTTACAACGCTATATCAAAATACTCAAAAGGACCTTCCACTGGAGGTTGTTACTGATGATGTAATGCATTGTAAAGCCTCATTAAAAGATTGACCTTCTTTATGAGGACCAGCCTTTGAAACCTAAGGAAATACTTTTCTTTCTTAGAAGGATTAAAAATCTCTAGGCGATGAGACTTATTAGTAGCCACGGGTAGCATGGATCACAAAAATGGGGGTGTTTCGCATACATGCACGCACATTGCACACACACAGATATATATATATATATATATATATATATATATATATATATATATATATATATATATATATATATATATATATATATATATATATATATATCTTTATGCAGAAACTGTTATATATATACTGTATACACACATATATATATATATATATATATATATATATATATATATATATATATATATATATATATATATATATATATATATATATAAGCAGCAAACCAAGTTGGAAAAGCAGCCCAAGGGATCCAACAGGAAAAATATCCCAGTGAGGAAAGGAAATGAGGAAATAAACTAAAAGAGAATTAATTAACAATAAAATAATATTTTAAGAACATTAACAACATTAAAATAAATCTTTCATAATACAAACTATAAAATCAAGAGGAAGAGAAATAAGTTAAAATCGTGCGCCCGAGTGTACCCTCATGCAAGAGAACTCTACCCCAAGACAGTGGAAGACCATGGTACAAAGACTATGGCACTACCCAAAACTAGAGGATCTTCTTACCATAGGTTGTCTCTTCTACCCTTTCCAAGGGGCAAGTAGCCACTGTACAATTACAGTGCAGTAGTTATCCCCTTGAGCGAAGATGAATTATTTGGTAATCTCAGTGTTATCATGTGTATGAGGACAAAGGAGAATATGTAAAGAATAGGCCAGACTATTCGATGTATGTGTAGGTAAAATGTAAATGAGCCGTAACCAGAGGGAAGGATCCAGTGTGGTACTGTCTGACTGGCCAAAGGACCTGTAACACTCTCTCTCTCTCTCTCTCTCTCTCTCTCTCTCTCTCTCTCTCTCTCTCTCTCTCTCTCTCTCTCTCTCTTTCAGTTCAAAACTATTTAATAAATACCGATTGAAATAACATGACCTAATAGAGTCCCTTTAACACAAGAGGACTTATCATATCCCCACAAAAAAAAACAAAAAAAAAAAAAAACTATATTCTGCCTCTTAGTGAAACAAATTGTACACTCAGGGAAATAACATACTGGTCACCATTTTTCTCACCACAATCACTCTCAAGCTGACTGGTGCAAAGACTATTCTGAAGGACGGCTTCATTTGAATCGTTAGAAGCTTCTGCTTTTTAATTGGAACACAATTCACTTCATAAAACAAATAGCCTTTCAAAGATATTTACAGAACATTAACTATACGGCTGTATCACACACATTGCGTTGTTGTGTATAACTTGAAAATCTTGGAAAGTCTGCAATTCACCCAAGACAGAAGGTTTGGTGAAGCCTCTACACATCAACTCCAGCAATCTGGTAACTGAACCTACATTCGATCAGCCACCATTTCATTGATTGAAGTATTTCAGAGCAGAAGTTATGAGTTTCTAAGATATCATTCACCCACGTTTGATAGAGGTTGATTTCCGTAGGCAGTAAACAAATACAAGTGCGATTAACCTTGCAACACTGATGGCTTTCATACTCATTATGAAACTTAGTCAAAATAATTACATCATTACGTTGAGTATCTATATATTCACACACAGTAAATACAAAGCTTAAAGCATGAAGTATAAAAATATCCATCAAGTCTAAGATAAAAAAAAAATAAAAACATTAAATCATAAATAACTTATCACTGCATTATATAAACTGGTTTCTAGTGACGTTACTGATGTTAACTTAAAATATGACGTGTAATAAATTCACTTCATCGATTGGTAAAATGTTATTTGTAAATCTAAACATAAAACAACACACGATAAATTAAATATGAGGGCTAATAAAAATCTTCCCTCATAAACAAAGCATATTATTCACGTAATTAATTTTTCGTAGTTGGTTGTTTGGCGTTATAGAACTAACCTTTGGCATTACCTTCGGGGCATTTCCCCTCCTGTTGCCATTAATTTCCTTCGACGATTGACCGAAGTATCTTAATCAAGGGATCAGACGGTCAAAACTCAAATGGGGAAAATGTCTCCCTTTCTCGGACTTCGGTATTCATGAAATTGTATTGGGAACTTTATTCCTCTTTGAGACGTGAACATTTCAAGGTGGAAAGTGAATAAGGAACAAACTAAATATCACTGTTACCTGTGAATACAAACATATTTGTGAACCTTTTACTTTTTATATGAATCTGCTTTTCACTTAAGGATATCATCCTTCCTGTAAAATTAACATCATTATTTTCATAGGTAACGAAATTCGTGTTGCCCATTGTTACAATTCCTAAACTAGTCTGGGATGAACTACTTAATTGATAACCGCCATGGGAGTAATACTTCTAATTGATAACAACCATGGGAATAACACCTTGTATTCTTTGGGGTGTACTAAACTACAAATATATTTGTAATTTGAGGTAAGTATCTTATAACAGAAATATTAATGGAAAGTACTTATTAATTTAGATTCTCGCAAAATACAACAATAGGCCTAATTGAAAAATACATATGTGAAAATTGTACTTTGGAGAGAGAGAGAGAGAGAGAGAGAGAGAGAGAGAGAGAGAGAGAGAGAGAGAGAGAGAGAGAGAGAGAGAGAGAGAGAGAGAATGTTTTGATATAGGTTACTAACAGGTCATTAGGCATTAACAGGACCTTATTTACAATGTATTTCCACCAAAGGTAAATGTGCATAAATTATACATTTTTGCAGCATCATTAAACAATCAAAGTTATCTTGCCCTTATACTTATTAGCTAATGTTTCATCGTTACCTCCTAAGGATTTTTAAGGAATGGATATTTTTTGCTTGCATTTTCCATTCCTTAAATATCCTTAGGAGGTAACGATGAAACATTAGCTAATAAGTATAAGGGCATGATAACTTTGATTTTTTAATGATGCTGCAAAAATGTATAATTTATGCACATTTACTGCTTCCCATTCATTATAAAGGTTGTAATCATAGCTCGGGCTCGAGTGCTATATCTCTGTCATTTATTATCTGCTTCAGTTTTCTTCTGGCAGAAAAAAAAAAATGTCCTTGATTTCAATTTTCATTTGAGCCATTCACTGCTTGTGCCTGTTATTTATCATGAAAGACGTTGATTTCCAATTTATATGCATTGGTTCAAAATTGTTTTCAAAACAGTTTACCATTATTATACAGCATACTGTTCTTTACCGTTCCACACTATACTCCACTTCTATTTCAAGAAATGTAACAGATTTTTACATACACAGTCCTTAGGACATATGATTAACCAATTTACCTAATAATTAACAGATTATTTTGCAATGTCAATAATAATAATAATAATAATAATAACAATAATAATAATATTAATAATAATAATAATAATAATAATAATAATAATAATAATAATCATAATAGAGGTGATTCTTGTGTCTACAAGATTCTTGCGTACATCTCACGTTTAAGGAAACACTTCCTCCATCTATCACTTCTGAAGAAGAAGAAGAAGAAGAAGAAGAAGAAGAAGAAGAAGATGATGATGATGAATCATTTTGTAAAGACAAAACGACATTACGAAAGCAGAAAGAAAATTAATGCGTTGGCGGTAACTCTGGCCAAGAACAGAGTGAACAAGAATTCATTACGAATTCTTCTCAAGGATTAATTTTTTACAAAAGATTCGGGAGTATTTCTAACTATCTGAAAGTGATTCAAAACGTGGCGTCGAAGACATTACTAATTGTTAATGAAAAATACATAATATCAAGATCATTATAATTTTACTTAATGACTGAAGCGATGAAAAAGAACTTTGCTCACTTATCAACCATCTGTCATTTTATGCCAATGAGTGAAACATTCGCCATTAAATTATAAGAAATTAGAAATAAATTCATAATTTGGATGATGTTGAATACTTTAATAGATGCAGAAGCAAATTACGATGCTATGTACAACACGCAATAAAAGACCCTTTAGAGACGCCGTGTAAATAGTATCTATACAATCTGCAATAAGGAATACATACAAACGTCCTGTTGTGAGTACAGAATTGTATGAAACTTACTTGAGAGAACCGTACCGAAAATGTACATTACAAAAAGTCTCCTTTAACTGCAGTGTTGCTATCACACTTTAATCAATGCAAATAAAGTCCTAAAAGATAGTGTTACTTCTTTTACAAAACAATTCAGGTGAGAACTTGTACGGTAAAGAACAAAGATGGATGCCTTGGGACTTCGTATACCAGGGGTCAAAATACAAGGAAATCGTCAGTCGGTTGGCTGGTCGTAAAGTACAGCAAGAAAGATTATTGTCCAAATGCTGTTGTATAGGCTTTCTGTTTAAAACGATCACAAAAGCGAAGATAGCACAGAAACCACAGCATAAAAAAGTATTAACTCATTATATAGAACAATTAGCTTCCTAAGAGAGGCAAGGTTATTAAAGGAAGGAACATATGACTGCTGCTCGAATAACAAGCCCTGACCAGAGATAACCATGAAAGAGCTAGGAGTGAAAGAGTTCATTCAAATTAAGCAGGAGGTAGAGAGAAAGTTGATTTAAAATCAATTCATCTGGATAATGTCTTTTCAGCTCGGCGAATACTAAGATGAAGTAAACTTGTGGATGTTACAAAATCAGTTGCTGGAAGAAGAAACCCATCTTTCAATTCATAATCCTTTTTGGGGGCTGTACAAAAAATCCCTCATAAGAACTGATAGCATTGCCTCGGCAAGAATGGAATGGTCAACAGGATTAAAACATAAGGAAGCGGAAAAATAATTTTGCAATGTATGCAAAGTCAGTAATAACCTGGAAATCCATGTGATATACAGAAGAATACCAAAAATTATACATCTATCAAAGTGCATGAAGGTCGGAAATTTAAATTACATGCCTTAGATCAAATCTGTATGAATGAGACAGTAAGTTTGAATATTGCACAGGTAAATACAAGCTCGTGAATATCTCAATCTAATTAGTTTAATCCAATTCCACATACAAATGAAACTAAGCACAAAAAACTAAACATGAAAAATATATTTTACATAAAGTAAAACCCTCTGATGCATTGCAGGTAATTACATTTAAGATTAAATTAATGTAATTATTTCAGGGTAATTTATTCCCGCTATTATTATAATCGGGCCAACTGCATCCATGACTAAATAGGCTAAAAGCGCTGTTTCACACAAAAAAGAAAAAAAATCCTGTTTTAAGTTTAATACGTAATTCCAAATTTGTTATATTTTCATTCTAATACCCATTTCCTATCTAAGCGGAAATGAAAATTCAGTGATGTAGATTACAGCTTCTTGTCTGACTTTTTCGATCTTGTTTCCTTAATGTTATTCAGGTTTGTATATTTCAAGCAGGATTTCCTGATTTCATGAATTATTTCTCATCTCTCAATGGCAATGGGACTTGGTCAATGATTATAGGGGATTTTTAGATTTCATTCCAAAAAAATACCTATCCTTTCTGGAAGCAAATAAAACTGTATCATAAACGAGGATCTTAATGAATTTTCAAGCTTTGCAAAAGGTAAAAGAATTATATTGTGATGATGTTACAAAAATGTAAGCCAAAGATCTTTCATGTAACTTTAACAGAAAACATAACAATTAACAAATATAACAATGAAAGCAATCAAAAACATACTTCATCTTATTAGATAGCAACAAAATTGACAGTAAATTTTCTAATCTTACACATATCATTTAAAACTTGTCACCAGGATTATTCACAACAGAGTTATTCCAGTTGTTTAGTATAATAAATATCTCTACAGCAGAATAATAGGTCATGTCCATTATGCGTGGATAATCTCTTTCACATAGAAGATAACAATGTTTCCTTTTTCCTGAAGTTAATTCCTTTTGTTGTGATCTTAATAACACCATCTTTAACTGCTGGGCGATCATAACAAATAAACCATAATCCTTAAAATGATTATTACGATCACCATTAATGCAAGTGTTGCAACTTAAATTGTCAATGAACCACTTGCCTGTATTAGAAAAAGACTTCTCTGTCAGAGAACACTTCAAAACAAATCGTGAGACACAAGTTATAGTGCTACAACTATGGCAATTGAAATTAAGCTTTTAGGACGAAATAGTAGAGAATTTATTAATAATCCTTTTAACAATAAGACCCTTCTTAAGGGCCTTAGAGTGTCCTGGAAATTCCGTGATCTATTAGTCCTGGAACCTCCGTTACCGGGCGTCTTTCGAGTCCAGTCTACTGGAAACCTCTCCCATATCTTCCGTCACCTTCTCCCTTTAGCATTCAATGGGCAATTATGCCGATTACCTCATCATACGAATCCTGGGACTCAAACCCTTATCCTTAATTACTGCGGGGAATTCAGGATAGTGAAGTGTGCCTTCCCGAACGACCTTCGTTACAAGACGTTTCAAACATTTTGTAGATTAGTTAATGCAGCATAATCCCGTCGTGTTAAGTACATGTTCATTTATCTCTCTCTCTCTCTCTCTCTCTCTCTCTCTCTCTCTCTCTCTCTCTCTCTCTCTCTCTCTCTCATAAACATTTAACAACTACTATCGTTTACAGAGGCCGTGTAATAGTGTTTTTCCCAAATATCTAACAAACCGGCTTATGAATTTCCATGAAACTACAGCAATGAATGTTTCAAACATTGGCCTAATTTTTGGTGGTACAATGAATTGACAGATGTGCTTAATTAACCCGTTTAGTCTTAGAAAAAAGAGGAACTTCTTCCCTTCCTTCGGAGCGTTTCCAAGAAGTGTTACTTAATCACGTAACTGTGACGCAGAGGTTCCCCCAACCCTCCTTCGGTGTTTACACCTATGGCTATCCTAGTACTCCTCCCCCTTCCTTTCTTGCCTTCTTTCCTTCATTCCCATTGTTATTAGGCTACAGAGTAAATCCCTGTTAGGAAAGACTGTGTATTGCACATATAAAATGAGCCGGAAGAGCAATAAAATGTTTTATGGTAGTAGATAATGATTAGATGGGTAACACAAATTTTCTAACATAATAGAAGAGGTTTAAAACAGGGGTGTAGAATCGCACTAAGAGATATTCTACTCAGACTCCTACAAATTTTAGATTTGCGACTAAAAAATAAAATAGAATAATAAAATAAAAACATTAGTAGAAATAGAAAACAATTTTTTTCCTTGAGAGTGATGATGAATAGAATGTATAAGTGTCCATTTCTTGTTTTTTTTTTCTTTCATCCCTCATAAATCTATGGTTTCCAGCAATTCGTGATAACATCATTTTGGAAAAGCAAAGCTAATGAATACTTTGATACGAGTATATCAGCTTGGCATGTAGACAATGTCAATGGATTTCTCAAAGTAAGGTTGATTGGTTCATTAATTGAAGTCTGGTATAATTCCAGTGACAAAGTCGCAATGATATTTGTCACATACCTTTAAGTAACAAAAACAGGTACTGGTACTTATAACGTAAATAAATATATAAAACTATAGGTTGAAATATAATAAATCTTATGTATGTATGAACACACACACACACACACCCATATATATATATATATATATATATATATATATATATATATTATATATATATTATATATATATATATTATATATATATTATATATATATATATATTATATATATATATCTATAAATATTATATATATATATATATATATATATATATATATATATATATATATATATATATATATATATATATATGATTTCAAAACTTATCAAATGGCCGATGTCAATGCCCTTATATGAAACATCTTTTAGAAGTCTACCTTCTAATGAATTCAAGCTACTCTCTCTGGTGAAATTGATATGATAAATTATATCAAACAATGCTCTCTGTCATTTTCTTCCTGGCAATTGATATATCGAGTAACCTGTGTTGTATGGAAGAATGAGTCCTACGGCTTAACCTAAAGAAAACTATATTTCTATTGCTTTACCAACACTCGCATGAAGTGCGAAGTGTAGGGTTAGCATGGCTTCTTTCGTCTCCTGTCATAAGTCTCAGTCTTGATCTTCAATGTAAGTGAGTGGGTATTTATAAAACGTTGGTCTTGTGTTTAGGTAAAGTCTAAAGTCACGAATCACATTACTAGGTATGCTGAACTTTTACTGACAAAGAATTTCGTATTGCCTGGGGTAGGTCATATGACAATTATCTATGGAGTTAAACAGGCGTTTGACAATTCGGGGGATGGGAGGTACAGGGGAAGAAACGTTATAACAACGTCACTGAGGGACGTCATCACTTTTGCGAATGTGTGGGTGGCTAAGACTGGCTTTAGCCTCATTTTCTTAAGTAAAAAAGTTAATGAAACGTAATTGGCAATGCACAGTATTTCCCAAAATTAGGCCATTGTATGAAGCGCTCCCTGCTTTGATATCATGGAAATCCATCAGTTATTTTAGGAGTTATTTATAAAAAAAAAAAAAAAAAAAAAAAACACTATTACACGGCCTCTGGAAACGGTAGTAACTTGCTGTGGTATAGTGGTAAAAGCAATTAAATCAACTACCTTATCATATAGCTTTATAAAGAGCATTTATGAACATGCATACACGAAGATCAGTAGAGCCAATAATGAAATGAATCCTCAATTGAAACACAGCAAGAAATACACGCAGGCGTGAATAAATAATTAAGAGTTTGTTCACTAAAATAAACTACTATGCATATCAGACCCTATGACATACTGTTTTTCGCAAATATCTTTGAAACGAAGACTCGGATCAACATGGTGCTTTGGCAAAGATTGTTTCATACACTCCGCTAATTTTTGACACTACTGTGCATTGTCAAATGCTGCTAATTATGGCGTTTACTCTTGACTGTGAAGTCAAAAACCTGCGTGAACCATTTACACATTCGAACAGGTGAGGCGTGAGGTAGTAGTGACGTCCATTCATCCACTAACTCCGCCCCTGCCTTCCCCTACTACCACCATCCCCCCTCCTACCCTACTCCTACTCCCTATTCCCGCCCTCTTTCACCTCCATACCTCCCTTTCCTCTCCCTCAATCCCCCTTCTCTCTCTCTCTCTCTCTCTCTCTCTCTCTCTCTCTCTCTCTCTCTCTCTCTCTCTGTACACGAAGAAATGAAGCTATGCACACATGACTTATTTATAATGTACAGTATATATGTTAAATATGGTAGGGTGTTTTATGTATGACCCTGATTCCTGTTCCAGCGCAACTTATTGTTGCTTAATTATTGTATGAGGTTTGTTTGACAATTATACAACCATTGAAAGTTATACGAGTATGCGACCCTAATACCCATAGGTTATGTTGAACGTATGATGGGATGAAGTATGTAGCTGACGCTTGGTCATTTATAAGAAATTGTGTAAGAGATGGAAAGGAAAAGGGTGGGACTGAAGTGGGAATCCGATGCAGAGTAAAAACTTAAAACGAAATTGAAGTGATAAATATATGAATAATTTATTCTAATATTAGGAAAAGGCTGCCATATGTTAAGAAGTCATTGCAGACATAAATAGACAGCGAGTATATGATGGCTGGATTAATACTATAAATAACTGACCACATATTTTACTTTTAATATTCATCACTCTCGACAAACAGGTCATCTTCCTCATCATTGTTACCTTCTGCACTTACCAAATACGGTATAACCGTCAAAGAAGCAAAAACATCGATTACGATTGTTTGCATAAACGATCAAACATTACTCGGCATATAATTTTTATTAATCTGTCATTAATTCGTCATACTTGTGTCTGGCTTCATATACCGTGTAGCCTCAAGAGAGAGAGAGAGAGAGAGAGAGGAGAGAGAGAGAGAGAGAGAGAGAGAGAGAGAGAGAGGGGGTAACAGCCATTCCCTTATGAGAGAGAGAGAGAGAGAGAGAGAGAGAGAGGGGGGGGTAAGGGAGGTATGAAGGAGAAAGAGGTAGGGGGATAAGGAGGGGGGTAATAGGGGAGGAAAGGGAGTAGGGGAAGCCAGGAGTGGAGGTGGTGGGTGGATAGACGTCACAAATACGTCACGCCTCACCTGTTCGAATGTGTAGTAGCTCACGCAGGTTTTTGACTTCACAGCCAAGAGTAAACGCCATAATTAGCCGCATTTGACAGTGTACAATAGTGTTAAAAATTAGCGGAGTGTGTGAAACACTCCGTGCTAAAGCAACATGTTGATCCGAGTCTTCATCTCAAAGATATTTGCGAAAAACAGTATGTCAGAGGGTCTGATATGCATAGTAGGTTTGGATATTTTCAAAGTGGAAGCGTGCGCGAATGGTTTTAATCGTCTTTTGCTGGAATGTAAAACATTTTGTCCAAAAATACATAAAAAGAATTATAGGCTCACGTACAGGTATTTCATCAAAAATTCTAAAAGGGTTATTCATCTCTCTCGAATATATTTTTTATAAAGATCACTGACAAAATTACGAGAAATAGACTGGGTGCTTAAAAATAACCGCAAATCTCTGAGTAGTGCGAAAACGGGGAAAATGCTCTGGAAAATTAATTCAAACTGGAAAGAAACTAAATTTTAGCCTTGGCAAGCCCTTTTCAAGAAACCTTATTTGGGCGAAATATTCATTAAGCTTTGGAACAATTCTATGGAAGAAATTAAAACAGGGGTTTTGCAGAAATGTTGAAGTATCATCATATATGAAACTGAACCTGATTCTTGAACTTTATTACTTTATGCTTTTCAGTTATTTGGGGAGAGAGAGAGAGAGAGAGAGAGAGAGAGAGAGAGAGAGAGAGAGAGAGAGAGAGAGAGAGAGAGAGAGAGAGAGAGAGAGAGAATAGAATATATCTAACGTCTTCATTAGATACTTTGATTCCTTTAACTTCTCATGCTTTTTTATGTTGGAGACTATTCATAAATTGGAGAATTTGCATTTACGCGTCAGTGCAACTGCCTTTGCCTAATATTTGCTACTATAATAGGGGTTTTAAGGTAATGGACAGGCTTTTGCTATAGTTTTTGAGTCAGTGGCTTTTACTTTCACTTTGCAGTCATTTTATTGATGCTCTTTTCTTCAAAAAGAAATCCAATGACAGAATGACAATGTTCCTTGAAAGGGGAAAATCAGCACTGTCCAAAAGACTGTGTGTATGGTAGCCAGAAATAGAGATGGATAACTATGGGATTCTTTCTTTGTGCTTCTTTTGTTAACTTCCATGCTATAACCCACGAAGAAAATATTTTGGAAGACGTATAAGGTTAATAGATTTACTACTGCAAATAACTGGATTAAGATTGTCACTAAGATTAAAAATGACCATCTGTTCTACACCAAAAACAATGTTACTAAAAAGTAAGTATTTACAATAATAAGAAAAAAAAATTGTAATGGGGGTTGATTTGCTTAGAATTAATAGTGGCTTACACAATTGGTTGGCCAATGACCCTTTCGTCACCACAATATCAATCTGATCGAGATTGATTAGCTGTTGGTTTACTGCGGTTAATTTTGTCCCTGGTTTGAAATCATAGAGCGTATTTCTAATAAATGTTAAAAAATACATAGCTTCTGGAATACTTTCATATATGATCATATATTCCCTCCCAAGTATCTTAACCAATTCAAATCAGTTTCTTTCCCCATGCTTGTCTAATAGGAAGTGGTTATTTGCGTATTTCAAATTTCATGGTTATTTCCTCTGAAGGCAGAAGTCAACATACCATCTAATTTTTCTTTACAAACATGTATCGTTTACAAATTTACTTTCTACTTCAAAGGACAATGATGACCTCCTCTAAATTATCTAAACTTCCTCTTAAAATGCAATGCGGAAAATTACAATAATTAACTGACCTAGTAAGCAGCCTATTAGGTAACTCGATTAGCCTATATAAATTCTAAAATGTGGGAAAAAGTCTGGGTAGCAACAGTGAGTTGCTGATGAATCATAAAAAAGAAATGAGAAAAGAATTTGGAAGTTGGATGCCATTCAAAACGAAAGGATCTTCCTTAGGACGACTGAGTCCGCTGGAACGACGCTTTTGTTGATTTATTTCGACTTGGCCAGAAGAGTGAAGATGGAGATGGAGGCAAAAGACATGAGTCTGTGATTCTGTTTATGCACCGCCGTGAGATGAAAAGATGAAGATAACAGTAAAAGCTCAATCCTTTTCTAGAATTACATGAAAAAATCTCCAGTTACTTTCATATTTTTCTTGTTTCAGAAAAACATTCATATCTTTCACATATGCTGCTCTCCTCATCAACCTCTCTGTCTCATTTTTTTTTAATAACAGTATATTATTAGAGAAATGTACGTTCCTTATAAGATAAGAATCCATTCATTACTAATCATGCTTAACATCCAGACCTACCTCCGCTCTCCTCTATCTCTCTCCAATAATAAATATGTTCTATTTTACATATGAATATTTCTATAGAAGGCCTTAATTGCAAGATTTCTCTACTCCAACCCGAATATAAACCTACAGAATTTCCTTTCAAAATAAATTTTAATAATATCGAAAGAATACATTCCCACTGAGCTTGAAGATATTTTTTTCAGTAAAGCTAACTGAACAAGCCAGATTTGGGAGATTTTTCATTTCCGTGATGTGAGACACCAAAGAAGCTTCTCGTTGAATGTTATGTAGATGGAAAACATATATATATATATATATATATATATATATATATATATATATATATATATATATATATATATTATATATCGGAAAAAACAGGGTATTCGATAGTAACTCTTTAAGAGACTGTTATTACTATTATTTACATTCTTAAAATGAGTAGCATTAACTTTGTAACTTTAGACGTGTGATTAACATCCCGGGATACATACTCGGGATGTTGACGATGCATTGCATTCAAATTGAAATTTGACTATTTTTTGTGTCACGATTTCAACTGATCTTAACAACACAATCGAAATCATACAAGTGTTAAATACCCTACATATTAGAAGTCATATTGAAGAAAATGTTGGAAAATTGTGACTATTTTCAAGAAGATGTAAAATCATGATCTCTTTCCGTCCAAACAGACATATCTTTTGTTAAAATCGGCAAACAAGTCTTCTGACATTCGCACTTATATACAGGAAACATGTGGATGAGGTAAAATAAAGTTGAGATAAGTAAAGAATAACACACTTTGTCAAGGTCAAGCATAGTGAAAGAAAGAAAAGCCTTCATCTGGAATACGGGTGCACGAGTGAGGGAAGGGTAAGGGGGACGGGGAAGGGGGAAGGGAAAAGGGGAAGCTTGAGGAGAATAAGAGGGCCTGGAAAATGAACCATCAAAGAAATCAATACGAGACGTGAGAGAAATGTGATTACAATGTAAAACACGTAACGCTTTAATAACAAATTTAGTGACAAAAATTATTAATATGGTTTTATTGGTTTTGTATTAAAGATTGAGCCAGTTCCAATAACTTTTACCCCCCCCCCCCAAAAAAAAGGGGGGGGGTTGGCAAACCAGATATAATAGATTAAAATTTTAAACACCATCGTCGCAAATCATCCTATTTGTTAAATCAGAGACTGTGCTAAAGAATAAATGTTGAAAAAAAAGTTCAGAGACTCGCATCTGTGTCCGAAGATTGACACTAAATAAAAATAAAACAGAAACATCTTTCGTCTTTTGTTTTGATTAAATGCCGCAACTTAAATGCCCGAGTTCAAGTTCGACTTCCTCCTATGTTGCACTTTGAGGAAGACTTGACTCTAACTCGTTCAAAGCTGCGGAAATTTTTGATCAACGAAGGGGATAATAAATGGAAATGATTATTTCTCGACTCTATTTCCCTTTTCTGAATTCCTCTCTGAGAGTTTGTGACCGGTTGCTTTCTTGAAAGGATTTAATTTCCTTTTTCCTCTTTTATTAGAATTTACCTTTTATTTTCATTCCCTCATTGATTTGCAAATTCGTTATGTCGAGAAGGTTTACATGAATTTAAACTTGATTCGTTAAATAGATCGGTTACATTATCAAAGCCCATCACATATTAAAAAAGTATTCAACCAAGCCAATTCACAACCAGTTATCATAGGAACTGTACACTTTAGTCCAAAGCAATATTAATAAACACGGCAATTCAAGAATAGAGTAGAACAACCAGAACATCTGAATTACCAAAAGCCAACCTGGGTGCTGTAACTTCATCTCAGTTAACCACTTAAACAATATGGAGAGAAGCGACTTTCAGCTCGATATAGGATATATGATCGCCTGTTGTTCAGAGGAACGTAGTGTAGACTAAAATCGCATTGTGCGTGTATGTATGTGTATATATATATATATATATATATATATATATATATATATATATATATATATATATATATATATATGTCCACCTATTATCTGCCATTCTTATTATACGTCCTGGCTATCCATAACTCTTATTTGTAGTTTCTCTGCATTTTCATTGAGAATTGTCTTAGTTTTACTCATATTAACTTTCAGTCCTACATTTCTGCTTTCTCTATTCAAATCTTCCATCATCTTTTGCAATTCCTTCCATGATTCACTATTATTATTACTATTATTATTACTATCCAAGCTACAACCCTAGTTGGAAAAGCAAGATGCTATAAGCCCAGGGGCTCCAACAGGGAAAAATAGCCCAGTGAGGAAAGGAAATAAGGAAATAAATAAATGAAGAGAACAAATTAACAATAAATCATTCTAAAATAAGAAACAACGTCAAAACAGACATGTCATATAATAAACTATCAACAACATCAAAAACAAATATGTCATAAATAAACTATAAAAAGACTATGTCCGCCTGGTCAACAAAAAAGCATTTGCTCCAACTTTGAACTTTTGAAGTTCTACTGATTCAACCACCTGATTAGGAAGATCATTCCACAACTTGGTCACAGCTGGAATAAAACTTCTAGAGTACTGCGTAGTATTGAGCCTCGTGATGGAGAAGGCCTGGCTATTAGAATTAACTGCCTGCCTAGTATTACGAACAGGATAGAATTGTCCAGGGAGATCTGAATGTAAAGGATGGTCAGAGTTGTGAAAAATCTTATGCAACATACATAATGAACTAATTGAACGACGGTGCCAGAGATTAATATCTAGATCAGGAATAAGAAATTTAATAGACCGTAAGTTTCTGTCCAACAAATTAAGATGAGAATCAGCAGCTGAAGACCAGACAGGAGAACAATACTCAAAACAAGGTAGAATGAAAGAATTAAAACACTTCTTCAGAATAGATTGATCACCGAAAATCTTGAAAGACTTTCTCAATAAGCCTATTTTTTGTGAAATTGAAGAAGACACAGACCTTATATGTTTCTCAAAAGTAAATTTACTGTCGAGAATCACACCTAAAATTTTGAAAGAGTCATACATATATAAAGAAACATTATCAATACTAAGATCCGGATGTTGAGGAACCACCGTTCTTGACCTACTTACAATCATACTTTGAGTTTTGTTAGGATTCAACTTCATACCCCATAATTTGCACCATGCACTAATTCTAGCTAAATCTCTATTAAGGGATTCACCAACCTAGATCTACATTCAGGGGATGGAATTGATGCAAAGAGAGTAGCATCATCTGCATATGCAACAAGCTTGTTTTCTAGGCCAAACCACATGTCATGTGTATATAGTATGAAAAGTATTGGGCCAAGAACACTACCCTGTGGAACACCGGATATCACATTCCTATAATCACTATGGTGCCCATCAACAACAACTCTTTGAGATCTATTACTTAAAAAATCAGTAATAATGCTAAGAAACGACCCACCCACTCCCAACTGTTTCAGTTTGAAAACAAGGGCCTCATGATTAACACGGTCAAAGGCAGCACTAAAATCAAGGCCAATCATACGAACTTCCCGACCACAATCAAGGGATTTCTGTACAGCATTGGAGATTGTAAGAAGGGCATCACATGCTCCAAGGCCTTTACGAAAACCAAATTGCAAACTAGGGAGTAGATGATTACCTTCAGCAAACCTATTAAGACGTTTTGCCAGAAGACGTTCAAAAACTTTAGATAATATGGGAGTTATGGAAATTGGGCGGTAATCAGTGGGACTTGAGCTACCACAAACACATTTACATAGAGGAGTAACATTACCAATTCTCCAACTAGTGTTAAAAGCTCCTCTTCTTGCTAACTTCCGCAAAATAACAGATAACTTTGGAGCTAAGAAATCTGCTGTCTTTATGAAAAACAAAGGAAAAATACCATTTGGGTCTACACCTCCATAAGCATCAAGGTCCATCAACAGAGCTTTAATCTCACGAGATCGAAAAGCTAAACTAGTTAGTTTAGCCTCAGGAAAACAGGAATGAGGAAGTTCAAGTTTTTCATTACTCTGTTTACTGTCAAAAACATCAGCCAAAAGGGTTGCCTTTTCCTTTGGACAGTGAGTGACTGAGCCATCTGGTTTAAGTAAAGGAGGAACTGTTGCATCTACACCAAAGAGTGCAGATTTAAGGGTAGACCACCATTTATGTTTCTGAGTTGTACCAGAAAGTGTTTCTTTTATGGTTAAATTGTACTCCTTTTCAGTTGAGGCATAAACTCTCTGAGCAAAAGCTCGAAGCTGAGTATAGTTGTTCCAGGTCAAATCTGATCTGTTACCCTTCCAAAGTTGATAGGCCTCCTGCTTCTCCAAAAAAGCACGTCTACAATCATCATTGAACCACGGTTTGTCCTTCACTCTGTACCTTAGCACACGAGAAGGGATACGCCTATCAATTATGTTGACTAGATTCTCATTCAAAGGGACAACAGGATCTGCAAATCTTAACTTGTTAAGGTATTCCCTATTAATATTAATTCCTACATTCTCCCAATCTAAATTTCTAAAAACTTCTTCTAGGCATGCTGTGAATAGTTCAGGAGAGATGGGGTCAGCCTGTCTAATTCCTTTCCCAATCGAAATTCTCTATCTTTATGTAGTTTTAGGATTGCCGTACTTCCTCTATAGATAACTTCAAGTGTTCTAACATAGGATTCTTCTGTTCCTTGTTTTTGAAGGGCTTTTCTTACTGCTGGAGTTTTGACTAAATCAGAAGCTTTCTCATAGTCTATAAATGCAATATATAGTGGTTTATCTTACTCTGTTGATTTTTCTCTTAGCTGATTAATTATATGGATATGATTAGTAGTTAAATACCCACTTCGAAAGTTTGATTAAAGTCTAGCTGTCTTTCTATTCGGCCTAATATGATTTTTGTAAATATTCCATATATTACGGAGTAAACTTATTTGGAGATATTCTTTCAGGTCATTATATTTGTGCGTGTATTTTACTACATACATTTATATATATATATATATATATATATATATATATATATATATATATATATATATATATATACAGTATATATATATATATATATAGTATATATATATATATATATATATATATATATATATATATATATATATATATATATATATATATATATATACTGTATATGTGTAATTTACGCATAAAAATATCTACACATACACACTAACACATATATACCCATATAAGAAGTATATGCAATATAATATCACTTTTAGCTCGAATTTAATCGCTAACTTTTACGAAAAATGCCGCTCATCATAATTCTTTCACCTCTCCTCTAATTAAACATACATAAATACCAACAGGTAACTTTTTGGTTCGCTAAATAAATTTCGGCATAGCTTGCTAATGAAAAAGTAGAAATAGTGATACAAATATATATATATATATATATATATATATATATATATATATATATATATATATATATATATATATATACACATCTGTGAAAATATTTTTGCATATGAGGTTGTCTGTGTATGTCAGCAAGAGTTTAATTATACATACAAAATTTGAGATTATTTGCAAGAGCTTACTAAATATAAATTTCAATCAAATTTGTCCCAGCAGCAAATGAAGCCACCTAGAGATTTATCCAAAACCTACTTTGTATTTCTTATGATAATAATCGAGAAAATGTCTTTGAATAGGGAGAAAGTGACAAAATAAACAGGACATCTTAAATATTAAAGTGTCTCTGAGGCGGCGAGATTATTAGACAATTACGAGTAAATTATAGTTACTACCGGAAGACATGTAACAACTTCAACTTGCCTGGTCTCATATATCCAAAAGGAAAAACTACAATAAAAAATGTATAAAATGTTAATTTGAATTTCTGTTTCATTTTCTTATCTGTATCCAGGGAGAAAACGAGCTGATTAACATTTTGGTGTTATCCACTTCCGACGGAACTAAATCTGAGAGCATATGCGTTGCTTCGGTGCATCTCAGAATGCATTTGTGTAATTGTACATAACCATAACAACAAAAGCAACATAAATTAAAATGATACTTGCCACCGGCACATGCTTACCTTAATTGCAAAACTATGTATGAAAATATTGAGTAGAAAACTTCCATAGTATTGGCTGCTTCATATATCTACATTGAAGTCTCCTAAAGCGTGAATTTTCATAAGCTTATAATGGATATCATTTTATTCTAAAATGAAAAAGTCTTGAGTTTGCAAAGAAGCAAAAACAAACACATCCCTACCACGAGACTAATTTTCAAAAGCAGGGTGTTTATCATCATCACCGATCAAGCGTTGAAAATGCTGTCATATAATAGTCGCCTGTGTTCTACCTCTGGCATGGGTGAGATCCTATCAATAGAATGCGTCAATACATAATACAATCAATTTTAATAAAGCTGTTTTCTTACTTCAAAAAGAAAAAAGACATATTGCATCTATGCACATAATTGTTGCAGGGATAATTTCTACCTTTAGCTGTGAATTGTAAAATTATGTTTCAGTATGAAGAAACACAGATTCTTATTTACAAGTAAGTTACGGACAAAACGGAAACGTAAACATGTATAAAACTGACGCTAAAGCCTCTATTTGCCATAATTTCCAAACTAGTATCTATTTCATATTTTTTTTAGTATATGAAATAAATAACGAATTAACATAGAAAAAACATAGCTGGTGCACATATATTTTGTGGGAATCAAAGTATCTCTTAACATGTGTATATATGTACCTATATTGCTGCTTTTATCCATTTATGTCCAACTTCATGTATGCTCATTTCCAAAAATGTTTATTATCTGGAGATTTTATGTTTGGAATATTCTTTCAAATGGCTGTCGAAATACCGTACGTATCATCGAGCTTCAAAAAAAAAAGAAAAAAGAGAGAGAGAGAGAGAGAGAGAGAGAGAGAGAGAGAGAGAGAGAGAGAGAGAGAGAGAGAGAGAGATCCGGTTTACAACGTAAGGAAAATAATATTTTTAGGTTAAAATAATTGGCTACTGTAAGAATATCAGTTACCAGAAGTATTGTCACTATTCTAATATAAAAAAAAATGCAAAACCCCTCTTTACTAAGTCACTTTACAAACTATTGAAACAAGAATCACCACATCATAGAAAAAATATGATAAACACGTAATTCATTCACTATACAATGCATTTCCTCTAAACAATTTTCTTTTTACAATGCAACACCACATGTCTTTTTTTGTTACCACCTCCCATTTGGTGTCAGAAAGGAACTTTCAACTAGACAGATAAACCCGATAGATCAGGTGGAGGCCAGAGACTATCTGCTTTCGTCTGTCTCCTTTCTTCCCAACACATATTTTTCCCTTTTACTCTCTTTCACTTATAAACTTCCCATCACACACATAGACCACGCAAAAAAAGGAAAAAAAAAAGTTGGCTTCTGTGCCAATTACCAAACTTGTCTCTCTAGTCCTTTTTGGAACAAAGATTGGTTTCTAAAATCTTTAGCCATTGAAAGGAACACCAAGAATTTTTCTCTAATTCTGGAAGGGAACGTTTTCAGTCAAAATGAATGTTTTTATTGAATTAGCTCTCGCACTTTCTGCCTATAGACACACACATTATATGTATATATATATATATATATATATATATATATATATATATATATATATATATATATATATATATAATGTATATACAGGACATATGAGAATAGAAATGTACCACACATGTTGCATACACGCTCATAAACTGTAACGGTTTTCCTTTTTTATCTTATCGCTCGCTCTTCCCTGCACTGTTAATAGCCCAACCTGTGTAAGCATGCTAGCTAATGTTTGATTGTTTGAATTTTTGTGACGTTCTTGCTCTCAAAATGATTGTTTAATAAAAGTTTAGTTGCATTCACCTAGCCTCTTACTTACAACCTAACTGCTCACTCGCACAATTGGCAACCACCAGAGGACTTACTCCCTCCTGTCATCCCCCTCATTGATATGCCTACTGTTTTATGATGCCGCCCACCAAACCTGTCTCTTCCATACATGCCACCCCAATGAAATTGCAGCCTTTCTCCAGCGGAGAAACGTTCGCAGAGTTCCAGCGTGCCCTAGTCCAGTTTCGTAGAAAAGGCATGTCTCACTCCAGCAGTAGAGCAGACTATGTTCTCGCGGCAATCCCAGAGGACACGTTCCCAGAGATCTCTGTTTGGTTTTGCGAACAAAGGGACACACTAATAGCATACGATGCCCTCAAAACACACCTCCTGGAGCACTACTCACCATCGTCAGCAGCCCGTATAGACAAAGTTTTTCAACTCTCTCGCTTGCCCTAAGGGAAATGACAAGACGGCTCTCCTCATGAAGTGAATCTACTTCTTGACCTTTGGGTACGGCACTTACCGAAATCTGTACACGCCACCATCCCGTTGATATTTTACCCATGAAGGACCTGATGACGAAAGTCAACGCCCTTATGGATAGCCCCTGCACCACCTTTAGGACCTCCATCAACACCTCCACTCCTGACGAAGTGGACAACTATTCAACATCGACTAAAGCTGATGTGAATGAGACAAGATACAGATGCCCACCCCATGACGTGCCAGAGAAGCGAAAAAGCCGCCCACCACCCACATATACCATCCCACGCGTACTCATGACCTCTCCAACCACTTACTGACAGCCATCGGCAGCAGTTATGATACACCCACTCCAGATTCGGGGCTGCTGCAAAGAAATGTACGAAAAGTTGGCAGTGGCTAAACGACGTGAGTGTAGGCCATTGCTTATGGCTGTTGCCTCCCCTGTCACTAATTTTGTCTTTTTACATGACACAGGTAAGAGCATGCAATTTTTGGTAGATACGGGTGCTTGCCATTCTTTTCTGCCAAGCCCACTCTCCAGGACACGATATAGTCTGTCTAAGACTGCCGACGTCCACCTGGTAGCTGCCGACGGATCTGCAACACCTAACCACGGTATGAAACCCTCACACTATCGTTTGGAAGCACCAAATAAGATTGTTAGTTTCTTGCTGATGACGTCACATTGCCAATTCTTGGTGCAGATTTCCTCTCACATTTCCACCTCCTGGTTGATGTTGCTCACCAAAGATTAGTGAACGCGGATTCATACTCCTTGACAACTCTACAACCAGACCCCTCTAACCTCGCTGTCCACATCAGCGTGCCCATCTCATTATGTCGTACCCGGAAGTTTTCCGTCCGGGACTTCGTCAAATGTTCACAGTTTTTCAGACAAAACCGGATCACTACCCCCTCCCAAAACATCCCTGACGTGACCTACTTGCACAAAGCAAAGGTTTTCAATTACTCCTGTTTTGGACTTCGTAATGCTGGGGACACTTTTCAACGCCTTATGGACAGCCTTTATGGGGACCTCCCCTTCTGTGTATGTTACGTGGATGATATTAGCCGTCAGGTCCAAACCAAAGTGCTGTAATAATAAGGTAATGACTAAAATATATTATTGAAATTTCCTTCTTCATATTATGTGGTTATTTATGTAGCGATATATTATTCCATTCCCTACTTTATCATATATATATATATATATATATATATATATATATATATATATATATATATATATACACACACACATTTCTGCTTCAAATTATATTTTCATATAATGTATTACCGATTATGGATACTGAACGGAAACTGCAAACGAAGAGCGCTAGTGCTAGGAAAAGGAGAATGCTGCGATTATATGTGAAAACGAGCATGGAAATGTGGGTGACGGGTAATCACAAAAAGTGTAACATTGAATGTTACAGTGGATGATGGAGAGCATTTGATTCTTAAGGATATTTAAGAGTAAATATAATGAATAATAGTATGAAGAGAGAAGAGATGAGTTACGGATTAGCAAAACATGGGAGGTATAGTAGCATAACAAGAGCAAAAGAGGAGTATCGGTGGTTAGTTAGAATGGAAGGCTTGAAGAGTTTATGGAGCCAAATCTCCTTCAAGGAAGTCAAATGAATATATTTGATGGAAATGAAAGGAAAACAAAGAGGACGAATATCCATAAAGTGCAAGAGACCATATGATGGAGTGTTCGAAGAGCTCATGATGAGCCCTCTATGCAGGTGTATTATGTGATTGATGCCTCGAAAGCCTCCTATACATGGGGTTCCTTCACCAATCTTAATTCTGAGTAGGAATATGGCAGTGACCGACTTATTATTGGAATTTTTTAGTTAGAGGAAATACATTAGAGCTGTATATATATATATATATATATATATATATATATATATATATATATATATATATATATATGTGTGTGTGTGTGTGTGTGTGTGTGCTCGCGCTTGCGTGCGTATCATAAATACGCATAAGATATATCACTGGTAGACTCGATGGCTCTGATGGATAAAAGCCGTTAGTAATCCTGCCATCATAGTTGTCATTTCGGGTTTACGAGTACATAACGCTGGTGCAGTGGTTTCGTTTTTGTAGCTTTAAAACGGAGCATTGTGGCATTTAGTCAATAGGTTACTCTGTAACAAATAAAAGTACTCTGTGCTGTATACACTCTCTCTCACTCACTCTCTCTCTCTCTCTCTTCTCTCTCTCTCTCTCTCTCTCTCTCTCTCTCTCTCTCTCTCAAACCGGATATATACTAGAGTAAACAGAAACTAGAAGCCCACGAGAGTTTACCTAAGGAAATTCCTTATATGCGTTACAGTACTCCAGAGAACAGGAAGTGTATGGTATCTCCATCATCTGATCAAACATTCAACATACATTGTGAAACGGGAACAATCAAAGCGATAAAATTCAAGCTGGCCAAACACTGGTTTAATTAGCTTTCAAATCTATCGGTGAGAGAGAGAGAGAGAGAGAGAGAGAGAGAGAGAGAGAGAGAGAGAGAGAGAGAGAGAGAGAGAGAGAGAGAGAGAATATACTGGAATCGGCGGGAAAATTCCAACAACGAATAAAGGGCTTATCCCTAATGGCTAATAATGACTGTAAACAATTAACCTCTACAAAATAGGTACAGATTCATCATAGATTTTTATGAAAGGTAAATTAAAAACTGGGTCAAGAGAGAGAGGAAGAGCTTCATGTTCTCGTGACCGTTTTACAACACAAGCTTCCATTGGAGGTTCATTAAAATAAGTATTTTTTTTTTGGAAATGCCGGAAATGTGGTGTTTGAAAGGTAAAGTAAATTACTGCAACAACAGTTTAAAAATTACCAATTAAGATGTGTTTTTTAAAACGGATGATTGCCTGTTCTGGTAAACTATATCATCCACATTGTGATAGCAATGAAATAGAGCAAATGGGAATATGCAAAAGAAAAATCAAAATGAATAAATATAGTATCTCAATAGTTAACTTCTCTTAACATGAATATATACAATATCCCAGCAGCTAACTACTCCACAAGTAATTCCATCTACGTCATAAAGTTATTTTCTGGCGTTTTTTCATTTGCTCAGGTTTAATAGCGCAGTGGCATTTTACAGGTTGTGTTTCATTTACAATCAATATATTTCTCTAGGAGGTTTGCCAGCAAGTTTAATGCCACTATCTTAAATTAAAATTTTTTTAGGTCAGAAATTTTAAGCAATGCTGCAGCTGAGGCATTTCCAAAGTAATCACTTCATACCTGTCTTATCAGATCGTTGAAGTAATCTGCTGATGCTAGAGGAAAAGGCGAAAACTATGACAGCTTTAGCACAGTAAATTATCTTCTGATGTTATTCAGTAGCTGTGCAAAAAACCAGCTATTCATGGCTTATAAGCTTAACACAACCTTGGTGGGCATGGGTGAGTGTCAACAAGTGACAAGGGCACATGTTAAGCTAGCAGATTCAGTGCGTCTACAAACGAATCGGGAAGTATCATACGACAGCAAAGTGGTAATAAGGAAGAGGAGGGTGAATTTGAGGACTTATGGTGAGCACAACTAGAGGTCGAAGAGACGCTGCTAAGACCATTTACCCCCTTTGCTACTATGACGTGGCGTCGGGATACGTCAAAACATGCCTGGTAATTTAATAACTGCCTACAGTGCACATGAGTGAGGTGCGCTACGGCTCTACTCTCAACAAAAATGTTATCAAAGGGAACCACTCAACACCACAAGAAATCTTGTTCTCAAATTTGAATCTCTCTCTCTCTCTCTCTCTCTCTCTCTCTCTCTCTCTCTCTCTCTCTCTCTCTCTAGTATATATATATATATATATATATATATATATATATATAGTATATGTATATATATATATATATATATATATATATATATATATAGTATATATATACATATATATACATATATATGTATGTATATATACAGTATATAAAAACAAATACATGTAAATATGTATATATATTCATTTTTTCAACAATAAGCCGTGTTCCCTATAACAGGGAATTGCTCTGAAGAAAAACAAATATCTGCCTCACGGATCATTTAACTGATAACTGGAGGATTGTGGTCTGTCAGTTCAGATTGATAGGATCAGACTGACTTCTGTCAAAGAGGTGGTAAGAGGTACAACCTCGAATTTGCTGTCCTAGAAAGGGTCAACATGGCTTTTTATATCATTGTACACATGTCATAGGGCAGCGGAAATACCTATAAATGGAGAATGAAACTTATGAGACCAACTATAATTACTTACGTCAGATGAATCTAGTGGTGGCAGCACAATCTTGATAATGATACCATTATAAGTGTTAATTGTTTATAGTGCATGTAAAGTATATTAGCCTATATCTCAAGGAAATGGGGGTGACTAGTTAAGGGTTGTGAAACCCCTTGATGCGAGGAAATGATTAAAAATGAAACTATACTTGAGATTACTCGAGTGCCACATGTGGATGAGATCATGGTGAGGAGTAGATGGAGATTGTTTGGGCGTACTCTTCGAACTCCCGAAGAGAGATTAGTACACCAAACTTTCAACTGGGCTCCACAAGGGACTAGAAGAGTTGGAAGACCCATGTCTACATGGCTGAGGACTATGAAGCGTGAAGTAGAGGATGATTTAAAAGCTCAAGATAGAGACGACTGGTGAAATCTAACCAAGGTCCTGTGCATCAATAGGCGTAGGGGAGATGAGGATGATGATCGTGATGATGATGCCTAGGAGGCATATTATTATTATTATTATTATTATTATTATTATTATTAATTGCTAAGCTAAAACCCTAGTTGGAAAAGCAGGATGCTATAAGCCCAGGGGCTCCAAAAGGAAAAATAGCCCATTTAACAAAGGAAACAAGGAAAAATAAAATATTTCAAGAACAGTAACAACATTAGAATAAATATCTCCTATATAAACTATAAAAAGTTTAACAAAACAAAAAGAGAAATACGATAGAATAGTGTGCCCGAGAGTACCTTCAAGCAAGAGAACTCTAAACCAAGACAATGGAAGACCATGGTACAGAGGCTAAGGCACTACCCAAGACTAGAGAACAATGGTTTAGTTTTGGAGTATCCTTCACCTAGAAGAGCTGCTTACCATAGCTAAAGAGTCTCTTCTACCCTTACAAAGAGGAAAGTGGCCACTAAACAATTAAAGTACAGTAACCTCTTGGGTGAAATGAATTGCTTGGTAATCGTAGTGTTGTCATGTGTGTGAGGACAGAGGAGAGTATGTAAAGAATAGGCCAGACTATTCAATGTGAGTAGGCAAAAGGAAAATGAACCGTGACCAGAGAGAAGGATCCAATGTAGTTCTGTCTGGCCAGTCAAAGGACCCCATAACTCTCTAGCGGTAGTATCTCAACGGGTGGCTGGTGCCCTGGCCAACCTACTACATATGCGTAAGATTTGACGAGGCCAGATAAATAAATACAGACGTATCTTCATTCAATCTCCACATTCGTCCGTCCACTAATGTTTGCAAAAATATAATACTTGTTGATTTCAATCCAATTCTAGGAAGGTTTTGACAGGGAGATATGATGAAATCAGCTCAGTCATCTGATCACTTAAATTATGCAAAAAATGAAACTTGGTCAGAGGACGAAATAAAACCCCACTGAGTAAAACATTAACTTAATTGATTTTTTAATCATAAACGAGAGAGAGAGAGAGAGAGAGAGAGAGAGAGAGAGAGAGAGAGAGAGAGAGAGTGTGTGTGTGTGTTGTCTGTGTCCTTCTTGTGGTGTAATGTATCCTTTTTTGTGTGTATTATGTTGTAAATAAAATGAATGAAGGCAGCTGTGAAAGGCGCTGCTGACATTCAGTGTGAAATGACAAAAAGGATTTCTCACTAAGCGTCAATGCAGTAAAGAAAGAGTAGGACATACTCGAATTACATCAAAACTACAAAATGACATTCATTGAAAATTTCTGTGAATTGTTAATTGCAAAATCAACTCAAGAGGGAGAAAACCTTTTGTGTAGAACAGAAACGCTACCTACAAATGAAACGTTATGTGAAGTACCGAAGTCAAAATAATGGAAATGCTCAAAAAAAGGGAATGTCAAATTCTATGATGGCAAATCAAACAAACCTCTCTTTGAAAGGTCACTTCACCAAATGGAAGGACAAAAGGAAATTAATATATATAGACTAGACTGGAACATATAATCAACGATTGAATGGCATATTGTTCTAGGCGGGGCAACTCCTTTCAAAACGATACTCTTAAATGCTTATACAATATGTAACAAGGTAAATATCAGGTACTGTATGTTGTAAGAAAATCCATACCAATGTAATAGCTGCTTAAGAAAAAAAAAATAAAAAAAATACTCTGTATTCTGTATAAAGGTGCAATTCTGGTTCATGTTGAATAATTAATTTATTACTTTCCCCTAGGCAACATGATTTTAGGTAACTGGGCCACTTATTACTTAAAACTTATATGGAAGAAATCAGATATTACACGTTTTTAAATCTCCTCTTTTCATTGTTAGGATATTTTATTATTATTAAAGAATTTCCTTCCATCATTTACATTATCAAAGAATTATCTTTGTCATAATCATTTATAATCACTGTTTTGTTTGTATTCTAGTATTGTTTCAATACTCGGTACAATTAAATATACACCATTTCGTATAATAAATTAAATTCAATCTCTCTCACAATCCATTTCACTTCAGTACAAGAATGATGTCAGGATGCCAGATAACTCATAATCAGTACAATAATGGAATGTACAGGAGAGACTCATCCCCTTTATTCATAAACATTATTTTAACCAATAGGAAAAGAGCTTCTCTTATTCTTAGGCAGTCATAAAACACAAGTAAAGCTGCTAAGTCCTAAGTTTACATTATGGAGAGCAACAATACTTGGATCGGAGGGCGTGAAGATCGTTTCCATTCCTTATAGCGCCACGTCCCCAACAGCTCAAAGTCCACTCAAGGTGCATTCATGTCCCCATAAACAATGTCTGAGGTACTTTTAACAAAAGTTATTACTAGAGTGACGGTTACCGACCTCGACAGTCGAATGTATGTCTCTTTGACCGAATACACAAAGACGAATGACAAAAGACAGCTGCTTATCCTCGTTACTCTCAGAATTAATATTGACAGCCACTTATTTTTCATTTCCTTAGTAACTTTACTCCCGTTTCCGAAAGAACAGTTGCAAAGAAAATTTCATTAAGTCATGTCGTTACACGACAAATATGAAAGGAAATGTCTACAACAAATAAAATAAAGTAAAATTGGGTAACTGAGTCTCAATTATTTCTGTTATATTCCTTAATAAACATATATTGATATCCTTGTTTCGAATACTGAATTAAATCACTTTAGGCCCCTTATGACAGATTGGCTGTGAGATTTTAGCGAGCAAAATAGTAATTGAATTACAATTTTTTTTAATGAATTTCCGAGTGTTCCATATATAATTAACTACCTGTAATCATATTATGATTTTATGCCAAACTTAATTCTAATAACTACTTTAGATACGGGACGAATTAATAATGATATGTAGTCCTCAAAAAATCCTCAGGTGCAAAAAAAAAAGAAAAAAAAAGTGTACATTACACATAAACAGAGAGAGAGAGAGAGAGAGAGAGAGAGAGAGAGAGAGAGAGAGAGAGAGGTCGTAATATTTCTAAGGAACTGAGATATTAATGGGTAACCTTGGCAATAAAGTTTGATGATTTATGGTATATCATGAAATTCTTTTGAATGTCTCTGAAACTAAAATTCAAAAGAAAACCTTTAAAAAGACTTCAGGCAAAACCAACCAAATTAAACAGCCATTAAGCATCCTTTCTGTCACAATTACCCCTTTATGAGGAATTGTAAAATATTTACATGATGATCGATATTCTGCAATCACTAATTTTCCAAGTTATTAATGCTGTAAAATGAGATAATCTCTGGTAAGAAGAATGCATACTCTATTGAAACATTTATCGAGGGATTACCGTTCTTTAGCTCAAACCCCACCTAACGAGATTTTTCAGCAACATTGGCGTAAAACTATTTTAACCACTTTAGCCTTAAAGAGCACTTCATCGTACTGCGATTATCAGTCCAGCTAAGACAATGGATAACTTCTTAATTTTAAAGATTAAAAGCATTAGAATATCTCTAATATGTCAGCCGTATAACTTTCCAGGCCAATGCCTTCGCAAATATATTGACCATGCCTACATATACTATGCCTTCGCAAATATATTTTCCATGCCTACAAATACTATGCCTTCGCAAATATATTGACCATACCTACATATAATATGACTTTGCAGATATATTGAACATACATATACATACTCTGCTACTTTTATTACTCTGCTACACTAGCAAGTTTGTTCACCATCTTCCATTTTTCTCTAATTTACTTCAACATTCAAACGTTCGCTTGTAATTATATACCATCTACATTAACAACTACTGAATGCTTAATCGTCATAGTTTCCTTTTTTCTCCTACCCATCTCCCAATTCGCTACCTCACAGCCCTCCCTTTTTCAATATCTTTGAACTGCATGATATTCCTCTCTTCGTCATCCCCCTCCTCCTCCTCTCCAACTTCAACCCCTCACCTCTTTCTCCTCCTACAACTCTCCCACTTCATCCCTCCTCTTCCTCTAATCTCTCATCAAAATCCAAATACCACATTGGCTTACTCTCGTATAATGAACAGAGCCTTTGTATATTAGTGCAGTTGTTTGTTATTTTTGAGGGATGTTGAAGTTGTCTAAATATTGTTTCATCAATGATCTGACGAATGGAAAATAATCCTGTTTACAACGAGAAACGTTTTATTCGACTCTTATTTCAATTATTTCTTTAAAAATTTAATTCTCAATCAGAACTAAAGTTCAAAAATTATAAGTTAGTCCATGATATTATCTAACTAGTTTATAAAATACGATACTAATAAAGACTATGAAGGCTTACCTTTTCACAGTTAAAGAAACGCGCAATAAACATTCTCATTCCAGCAACATTTATTCGTAAATTAAAACAAATAGGGTAAAATGAACATTCATTTTGCTTCTTTCATTAATCCCTTTTCTTTGATAAGCGTATCAAAATATTCTGAACGATAAACAAAAATACCCAACATTTCAGTAATTATTTATAATTGGCCATTAACCTCCGACACTTGACAAACATTCTCGCCTCTACTTAACATATATCATTCTTAATTGACAGTACAACAAGGGTGAAGCAAACAAGCAAACAGATAGGAGTATAAAATGTATAAAGTTTAACTTGCAACCATTTTACTCTGAATAACATTACATTTTCAAATTTCAAGAATTGGATGCAAAAACATATTTCATACATAAGTGACAGCTGGCTACGAAAATTAAATAAATATGACTACTAACTCTAATCCGATTTGGTTGCGGGGATTGGATCATCTGTTTGGCTGTCAAGTCGATGAAACCCGGAACGGTTATGCAGAAGTCGAAAGTGTGTTGGTTTTTAACGTATTTAAGCAAGAAAAAACAATATAAATGTCCACGTTATTAAAGATTCTATGAAGAAAGTCACTGCCTATTTTTTTCCGTATATAAGCTTGGATAAATTACAAGAACAAAAGTTTATGAAATAAACAAACTTTCATAATCAAAACCATATTATATATTTTACTAACCAAAGATTGCCGCATTAATGATTGTCTAACAGATAAATCCTAGCTTTTTTCACATATTTTACATGATATTTACTTGCTTTACAAAATGAGAGAGAGAGAGAGAGAGAGAGAGAGAGAGAGAGAGAGAGAGAGAGAGTACAGTAGTTGTGCAAGACTTCCTATTCTTGAAACAAATTCACTTGACAATTTTTAGAATGAGACGGATAAATACACAGGGTGTGTTTCTTGGTCACAACCGACATGCAGTATCTTTAAGAGGTCAAAACTTTGTTATTAAAGAAACGAAGCTAGAAAAAACCAATATCTTAAACAACTAAGACCAAAATAAAAATGAAATAAAAAAAATCCGTAAATTTTTCAAGACATGAATTTACTCCCTCCCCATAAAACAATACTAGTGGGTAAAAAAAATGACAGGTTCTATAGGATAATTTGCTCATCTCGTTTGAATAGGAAATATTTGTTAGATATCTATATAATATACACGATTAATATAATTATAAATAGACTACTTATTATTGCCACTATTATTATTCATTCATAAGGTGAATGTTGGAGAATGCAATTACTTCTGTAAGGTAGCTTCTGCAGATTACAATATCATTACATATGAGAGTAAAACTCATTTAAGAGGAGCATAGTTAACTGGACCGATATAACAGTAAAAATATGAAAGCAACACTCCACTTTGAAATTGCATTGGAAAGCACGTAACGTCCCATCAAATATTCTAACTATTCTATCAGACAAGAAACAAGACAGGCAACATAAATTGAGCAAGGATCGATAGAGACCTGGTTTGAAAAAAAGTCCCTCAGCAGAGATAATGAAATGAATATATCTTACTCCACAAATCTCCTTTTCTTTTATCCAACCGCCAGAGGGACGCCAGGGACTAGGTAAGAAGAAGAAGAAGAAGAAGAAGAAGAAGAAGAAGAAGAAGAAGAAGAAGAAGAGAGGGATTCAGTCGGGGTCATTTATTCAGGGAGGGTTTGGATTACCTCTGCTTGCAAAAAATGGTTTATTGGATCCCGGGGGATCTACATGATTCAAGTTTTTGATGCCTAATTTGCGACAAATCTTTCAAGTCTGTCGACTAAGAAGCAAATAAAATGGAAAAGGTTGGAGCATTGGCGTTTTTTTAATTACTCCTTACATAATTTCCATTGTCGACATTCCTAGTGTTTGGTTAAACTATTTAATGTGTTATGTGACCTATAGAACAATCATGATATATGGGAATGGAAAGGACAGATTATAATAAATATTGTAAGGGAAACGCGCAATAAGAAGAAACTTGAATAGAGAGAGAGAGAGAGAGAGAGAGAGAGAGAGAGAGAGAGAGAGAGAGTGTACAGCATAGTATTTGAGGAAACATTTCCTTTGTGTCTACTACAGTAGATAGCGAGACAAAAAGATAAATAGACGTTACCGAGACTAGTGCGTTCATTTCTCAACATGTGCAAACTGACGTGAGTAAACCGATGACAGTTTTCGAGAGAAATATGATCTTTCATTTGTTTTGAGACCATAAGCAATACGAGAGGAATTTTCCATCAATATTTCTAATGGACAAGTATCGACAGACTTGAACGAAAAAAAAGTATTCGAAAAGTTAAGTAGCTGTATTATCATCATTATTATTATTATTATTATTATTATTATTATTATTATTATTATTATTATTACTATTACTTGCTAGGCTACAACCTTTGTTGGAAAAGCAGGATGCTATAAGCCAGGGGGCTCCTACAGGGAAAATAGCCCTGTGATGAAAGGAAACAAGGAAAAATAAAATATTCTAAGAACAGTAACAACATTGAAATAAATATTTCCTATATAAACTATAAAAAACTTGAACAAAACAAGAGGAAGAGAAGTCATAAAGAACAGTGTACTCGAATGTACCCTCAAGCAAGAGAACTCTAACCCAAGACAGCGGAAGACCATGGTACAGAGGTTATGGCACTACCCAAGACTAGAGAACAATGGTTTGATTTTGGAGTGTCCTTCTCCTAGAAGAGCTGCTTATCATAGATAAAGAGTCTCTTCTACCCTTACCAAAAGGAAAGTGGCCACTGAACGATTACAGTGCAGTAGTTAACCCCTTGAGAGAAAAATAATTGTTTGGTAATCTTTGTGTTGTCAGGTGTATGACAGAGGAGAATATGTAAAGAATAGGCCAGACTATTCTGTGTATGTGTAAGCAAAAGGAAAATGAACCGTAACCAGAGAGAATGAGCCAATGTACAGTAGTGCTGTCTGGCCAGTCAAAGGACCCATAACTCTCTAGTGGTAGTATTACAACGGGTGGCTGGTGCCCTGGCCAACCTACTACCTATAAGTAGAAGTAAACATTCATTAAAACAAGGAAACAAGCAATATGACGTCCTTAATAATTACCAACAGTCAGCTTCTCAAACAATATACACATGCAAAATATAAAACCATATGTATATGTCTACACAACCCCGCCCCCCCACACACACAAAGTGTATATATGCATACATATGTATATACACATCTATCTATCTATCATACAGACACACACAAACACACACACACACACACATATATATATATACACCGACGGTTTCTTGAATAATGAGGATATTCCATTCTGTTTAATTTTGGTATTAATAATTAAGTCCATGATTAAGTAGCATGCACGTTCATGCAAGGCATTATTTAACTCGTGTCACTTTATAATTAGGTATTGACTTAATTAGGAAAGATGATGACATTCATTTCAAGATACATTTACCTTTGCATAAGAAACACTTAATTAGATAAATTGTTGCATAATCAATACTTGATTAAACCAACACCATAAAATCACATAACACTGATATCCTTCATTCTATTGCCTGACTCAATAAATGAAGTGGTTTTGTATTCCCCAGTTAAATTTGAATTGAACTAAACACACCACAAAAACTTTGCATCATTCAAATATTGAATGACTGCAAATCTTGAAATCACTTTGAAATTTATATTATTTTGAGAAACAATTGTTATCGTTCTATAAGGGAAATGCGAATATTGCGGCAAAGCTTATGATGCTGTTTACAAAAAAAAAAAAAGATTCTGGCATTCCTAAGAATCATGTGAGCTACATGTAGCAACAGAAAAATGATTAAATGTGGTTCCAGTGTATTAACAGAATGAGGATTCTTTTTTCTTTTTTTCGGGAAAACAATGTTTTAAGAATAATGAGCCTATGACCGTTTTTCTTATCATCTTAAACGTTTTTCAGTGATTTTATACATACAACATACATACACGTGCATACTAACGCACACATCTACCTATCGCAATGTATATACAGTATATATATATATATATATATATATGTGTGTGTGTGTGTGTGTGTGTGTGTGCAATATTTGTAATTGAAAGGATTTTATCTCACGTATATAGAGCTTTAATCAGGTAAATAACTATACTATGCTTTCTGGAAGAAAGTTGTTTATTTTCCTTTAATGTGAGCTTGAAATGAATTCTTTATCATTAAAACATAATCCAGTAAAAGCCTTCAATATAAACTTTGCACAGGTTAGGTCCCACTTTGATGTTTTGATCTAACTTGAAAGGTAAAATACTTAACACTATTCAACTAGGTGTTATAAGGAATCTAATTATTCTAGCTTATTTTTCATATATACAATAAACTTGTTCCATGCCTCAGGACATAAATGACACATGCGAACTTTTCTTATTCTTATTTCATAAATGGGATTATTACACTTCTACAGAGAGGACACCCCAAGACGGATTCCTGTTACGTAACCGACGGCCCCAGCTATACTGCCGTCGTCATAAAGCAAGAAACGCGTTCAGTCCCATCTAATATGCTGACACTCGTAAATTAGTGGATATCTCCACCATGGAAAGATTCAAGTTTACTGTTACGTTAGTCTCACGCTATTAACTAGTGTCTCATTTCTGAAAGTCATGATACTTTTGGAAAGGTTAATGCACTCACTGTACAAAATAGAAAGTTCACATACTACATGTTTGTCACTGTCCAGGGGTCTGCAACATACTGATTAAACTCTGTCCTTTTATCTAAAATAACAGTTTAAATATAATTATTATTATTATTACTATTATTATTATCATTACTTGCCAAGCTACAACCTTAGTTGGAAAAGCAGGATGCTATAAGCCAAGGGGCTCCAACAGGGAAAACAGCCCATTGAGGAAAGGAAACAAGGAAAAATAAAATTTTTAAGAAGAGTAACAACATTAGAATAAATATCCCATATAAACTATAAAAACTTTAATAAAAACAAGAGGGAAAGAAACAAGACAGAACAGCATGCCCGAGTGTACCCTTAAGCAAGAGAACTCTGACCCAAGAAAGTGGAAGACCATGGTACAGACTCTATGGCACTACCCAAGACTAGAGAAAAGGGTTTGATTTTGGAGTGTTCTTCTCCTGGAAGAGCTGTTGACCATAGCTAAAGTGTCTCTTCTACCCTAAACAAGAGGAAAGTGGCCACTGAACAATTACAGTCCAGACTCCAGTAACCCTTTGGGTAAAGAAGAATTGTTTGGTAATCTCAACGTTGTCAGATGTATGAGGATAGAGGAGAATGTGTCAAGAATAGGCCTGACTATTTGCTGTGTGTGTGTGTGTAGGCAAAGGGAAAATGAACCGTAACCAAAGAGAAGGATCCAATGTCATAATCTAGATATCTTAAATATGAAAAATAGAAGAAATTTACTTAGTACAATGACACATCGCTATTTTCAAGACACAGGTTCCAATGCAATCGCCGTAAAATAAAGAAGGTATTAAGAGTTATTTCGAGTAAAGAAAACAAAAAATATGTACCAATTCATATAAGCTATTTATTGCTATAGTCGACCGAGAAGGAAGGGATGGAACATAATTTTCTCTTTGATGACCAACGTACTATAAATAATTACCTACGACTGAAATTCGAAATAGGTTGAGCTGAGAATTAAATAAATGAGCGACTTTCATAGAAAATGTCTACCCTTATTTACCAGTCAATAATTTTCACCACAGATCTCATTTTCTGTCCGTTCACTGTTTGGAGAGAGAGAGAGAGAGAGAGAGAGAGAGAGAGAGAGAGAGAGAGAGAGAATACTATACAAATACATAAAATACGTTGGTAAAATTTTGTATTCCCTTCAAAAAGACATGCTAGGCTTCAATGATAGAGGTCATATTTAACCATTCTATAATTAATATACATAAAGAAAACAGTTTCATTATCAGAGTAAGGAAACGTAAATCTTAACAAATAAACATGTGAGTGCATCAAAGTTCGATTCAGCAAGAAGGTCACCAAGGACCTGACCAGATCCATGAGTCTGTAGGTCAAAATATCAGAAAGTTTTGGAAAATTCCTCCTTTCAAAACTTTTGAGATAGCAAAATCTTCCACACCTTGCTTCTTCCCAAAGTCAGAATCTCCGCCCCATAAAGATTCGGTCTTAAGAATGGATATGATAAACCAAGATCCTTTTATCAACCTTTCAATGGCTTCTTCAAAGACGCAACAAAGTTTCCTTAATCATCAAAACTTGCATCTCAATTTGGTAAAGCAAACATTGCAAAAATTCAAAGGTGGTCAGTGATGGGATGAAAGTGCACTCGGATATTACATAAAAATAAACTATAAGAATTCACGACATATTTTATACAAAAGGATTGTCATACATATGTACAATTCTTATACTAAATTACATGAGATGAAAAGTTGATAAAGATTGTCAAATAAAAATACTTGAGCTCAGCTCTGTTGGTAATGGTTTCTTAAGAGCAGGAAAAATCTCTTTAAAATCCAAGAAATCTTTAATTATAACGATGGTAAATAACATTAATATTATTACCAGAACAAACAAAGCTTTTAAAAAGTAAGTATAATTGCTTTAAAATTTTTACAGGTAAAAATCTTTAAAAATGTTGAAATGGATGTCTCTAAAATTAAAATTTGTCTTTACCATGTCTACCTAATCATATTCATTAAAGAGTTAAATAAAAAAGGTAGAATTAGGAAAACTATTAGTTAATGAGCCTTTTAAAAACAAGAGAGAACGGAGAAACTTATAACAAAGTAATTACTTATCAAGAAAAGAGCCAAAAAATATTCTTGCATTCAAGGCAGAAATGAAAAAAAAATAAAAAAAAATAACACAGTTTAAAGAGAAAAAAATAATGGTAAAAAGATGAGAGAAGTAAAATATTCATGTAAAAAAATTAACTCAGGTTAAAATAAACCGTGCCTTGATAACTAAGTCGGAATTCCTAAGGAAAACTGAAGAAAGCTAAAATGCGTATAAATAATTACTAATAAAATCAACTCCAACGCTATTACAGCCTAAATTAACGTTTTCCGAAATGAGGTAGGCTCATTAAGTTTTTCATAATAGGGAGCGAGAACAACGGAGGTAATAATGAAGCCTGTAAGCCAGTAAGTTTAGCCTTCTTGAAGAGTTATAAACAACGTAGAGGCTGTCAGATGAATTTTCAACTAAAAACCTAAAACTACTGCGAAACGTCGACCTTGAAAATTTGAGACCCCAAAAATGAATTGCCTAGATCTAATTACTACTAACAACATCTTTTTTAACAGAGGACTTGTTTTTTTAATGCACAACATCCGGTCTTAATGAGGACTGAGAACGTTATCATGATGAGAAAATCAGTAAACAAATGAATTCTCAACGTAGTACGGTTATGCCTCTGGATAATTTGCTAGATTCACATTAGGTTTTAGAATTTCGCTAATTCCATCTATATTTTTCAAATTTAACTATTTGCGTCATAAATCTAATATATATAAATATATATATATATATATATATATATATATATATATACATATATATATATATATACACACACACACACATATATATATATATATATATATGTATATATATATATATATATATATATATATAAAACACTTCGCCCCCTATCAAAATAGTACAAAGGCCTTAATAAATAAAACCAATTTCTACTACATTTTATAACTAAAATAAATCCTGCTATGTCGCCACGTGCCCAAACCCTTCACGAGCATCTTCCTTCAAAACAAAAGACAGCATCATCTAAACTAAAAACAAACACTGAGGCTTACATTGTCAATTCACGGAAATTTAGACGAATAAAAATGAATATTGACTCATCCCAGAAGTTGCCAGTTTCAATACCCTTAGGCAAATGCATGCTATGCTTCATTGTGAGAGTTTTGGATATGTATAAAAACTATATAAGTATTTGTTATTAAAAATATGACTTGCAACAACGAGTGTGCTTTGTATATATCTGTGGGCAATGAACATGTATAAATTCAGGCGAATTAAAAAATTTGTAGATAACTAAATGATAAAAGAAATGTAAACAACATTTATTTTCCTTTCTCCTCAGTGTGCTTTAATCCATCTCTAATCGCATACAGATAAACAAATACACTATTGTTTCAAATAATGATAAATCAATAAATGTTACCAAAACCTTGGTTGTAATCATACGAACCTTAATGAAATAAAAACATTCGCAAAACCAAAACCAAAAACATTTCACACTCAACTCTTGGTACTATTTCTTCTTCGGCAATCAATCATATTTTTTTCTTCCACCATTTCACCTCGTCACCTTTTCCTTTCCTGCAAAACTTATCAGAATTCTTGGTCTCCATTCTCAGAAAGAGTCTCAAAAATTAAATTCTATCTTCAAATATCTAAAAGACTTTCCGGAGAGCAGACGCCTTGAGCTCAGGTATTTCAAAGGCAATGAAACTTAAGATTTTCTTAGTAGTATTAATTTTAAGAACAAACAAATGAAAATCATGAGGGTAAAATAAGAATCAAAGCTTTTAAGTTTTTCTCAAAAGTTAATGCAGGTAGCCGGGAGAAAAAATACAAGGGAGAAAATGCAAAAAAAAAAAAAAAAAGAGAGAGAGAGAGAGAGAGAGAGAGAGAGAGAGAGAGAGAGAGAGAGAGAGAAAGTACAAGGCTTTACGTCTCAAGGAGCAGAGGGTCCGTGAGGACTTGGATTTTTCCGAAGAGGTCCTGGTGCGGGGGGAGATTTCGAGCACATCAAGAGCTGTGATGCTTGATAGAACTGTAATAGTGCCAATAAAGGATTAAATTATGCTGATATAGATTTTTTTATGAGGAAACGCTCTACTTGAATTGTGTTAGAGTTTAATAAAGAGAACAAGAATATATCATAATTTCAAAGAAATGAATATTAGCTTCCTCAAGTAAGAGCATAGAAACAAAAAAGCTCCTCAATTGATTTGCATATATATGTAAAAGCTGATGGATATTGGGAAAAATTTACATCGCAAACTCATATCAGAGACAGCAGTTTTTATTTGCTTTTCTTTGAGACAGCAGACGTTCTTCGGTGGACCTGACTATTTATAATTTATAATTATATAAATGTGATGCCAGGAGAGATTCTCACATTGAAAAAGTTAATATATGTATGTGATTAGCCATTCTATAAGTTTTGTTCGTTAAGTAAATGACAGACAGACATATATTATAAGGTGATTTCGTAAAGAGTTATTGAACAAAGAGACTAGAAACGAGAGAGAGAGAGAGAGAGAGAGAGAGAGAGAGAGAGAGAGAGAGAGAGGAGTGTCAACAGGACGCCAAGCACAGTGTATGACATCACCATTTCATAAGAAAAGGGCACCATTAAAACACAAGAACAGTCACATGACGTGACATAATTTGCCACACCTAGGTTAGCCTGCAAAAGACCCTTTCGAGAAGCAGGACCGGTTTTATCATTACAAACAATTCAGTGAAAGGTTCCCCCTTCTCCCTCATCCTGGGGCGTGGCCCCACACCAAATGCCAAGTGATAGGCACTTAATTAACTTCAACAACGAGATAAGTTGGCCACAAGAAGAAATAGGACAGAAGCCCGGTCGGAGATGCCATTTTACCTTTCAACGGAAAGGTGGAAAAATAACTAACTCCTGCCCGAAACGAGGTAGGAGGAATTTTTTAACTGTCCATTTGGATGACACCTGCCTTGGACTGAGTTCCCTTCCCGCCTGAAAGGGGGACTCATGGATTCAGCAAACCTCAACAAATATAAATTCCAGTCCACGGTTACAGCCACCAATCTTCAAGAGAATTAATTTATGTTCGAGTTTTGTGTACTTATTAATTGTAAAATCATTGTTCACTGAAGTTTACTTAGTAAAGCCCCGAAAACTAAACGGCATTTTACCTGCACCCGCATCTCTTGAGGGTCTTAAAAATAAAAGTAATTAGTGCACTGAAGATTAATGACAGTATTAACTCAACATAACTTATACAATAACTAAAAATATTATTGTATTGAAGCTAATGAAATGATTCTGCCCCAAAAGCTTCACATAATATTTAGTTACATAAATCATTTAACTTAATTTTGAATACTGTAACACCATGTTCATAGATGATATTCTCATACATTTCAACAGCAATGACGAGATATGTGCATTGTACAATATACATATATGACTGAATATAGTAGTTAATTCTTCCACATACATGACTTCAAAGTAATTTTTTCCCAGAGTGAGCAAGATTCATGTTAGTGACTAAATCGATGTTCTATTTTGATAGAATAGAAGGACTTTGAGGAATAACCTAGTCTCTTTCTCGTATTACTGCTTCCCTGCAAAACAAGAGGGGGAAAATGAAAATAGCATGACAACTTTCCTTGGACGATAAAATCGTAAATGCCATAATAAAATTAACTATAACCTCATTGGCCAAAAGGAAATTCCTAGGGTGGTGTTGCAAAAAAACTTCTTTTATGGTACAAAATGAAACAATCGCCAAAAATGCATGTACCTAACCCGATTAACTATTTCCATACACTTGTAATTTAATATGAAACTGTCCAACGAGAAATTCGAGTCCTCGATTCCTTTTAGTCTGCACTTGGGGTCGTGGTCGTTGATCCCCTCAATGGAAATCCGAAGGCTTAGGTCAAGTGCATTCTCTTTTTTTTTTTTTTTTTTTTTTTTTGGACTAACTCTAGGTCGTGTTTGCTCTTCCTGCTTTTCCCTTCTCTTTCCAAAGCTTTTGAATTTGGATGGATTTCCTCTACTATTCCTCACGTAGTAACTTGGCTCGAGTTCGAATAATGCCTCGGGTTTCTTATTTATGCTTAATTAAGTACGAGATTTAGGCATTTGGTGTAAGAAACTCAAACCGTTATATCAGAAGTTTACAAAAGGTAGCTTTTGTTCTTTCTAATGTCCCAAGCAAAGTAATTATATAATAATTCTATACGATGGGAAATCACTATAAAATATTTCCTGCAACAGAACACAACTTTCTACTTCTACTGGGATAGAACCAGAACTTTCAAGTGAGTGGAACCCTCTTTGGGCTTATAAAAAAAGAACGGTCAAAATAGCAAATGTGTCGAATCCTTTAAAATATCAGATAACTCTCACCAGGGATCCATATATAGCCCTTGCAACCCTTTCAAGCAACTGTATGTTTTAGAAATGGGTAGCAAAGGAGCAGGCGCCGTGGCTGGCAAATATTATTGTCAATAAAAAGAAACGAGATCTGAAGTAAATCAAATAAATTAAGAAAAAAAAATTATAAGACAATGCATCCATATAAACATTCCTATTGTAACTCATTTCCCCTAACTTGGATTGAATTATGGACCCTCTCCGAGGTTCATATATATATATATATATATATATATATATATATATATATATAATATATATATATATATATATATATATATATATATATATATATATATATATATATATATATATATATATATATATATATAGAGAGAGAGAGAGAGAGAGAGAGAGAGAGAGAGAGAGAGAGAGAGAGAGACTAATAATGAAATGCAACATTATACCTAAAGAATCCCAAATAATAAATAGCATCGCGTCTGTTCGCTCTCGTTTTCAAAAGAAATCACCCAACTATAAAAGCGCCGTGAATAAAATACAAACTTCCTTTCTGAGTTTCAGCTTTTCACAGAAGAAAGCTAAAAGCTCTCGGAGAGGAAGATTAGGAAACCCATCTGATATGCAAAGCGAAACCCAACGTCCTGATGACTTGGATGCTGCAATTTGTGGCACCAACAAAGAATGGGGAGAAGAATGAGTAGTATCCAGAAGTCAGACTCCCTGCAAGGGAGAGGAGAGAAGAGGGGATGACAGGGGGAAATAATGCAATAAGGGAAGTGCTACAAAGTAATAGGTATGAACCAAGGCATTAAGGAAATAAAGATTACAAATGGTATAAATCACTATTTTGTATTTTGTGTTACTGAAGTTTTCTAAGTTATTTTGATTTCCTTATTTTCTGTACTGCGTTTTTTCATCGTTACCTTACTTTTTTATCGATAGTATTTTCCTCTTTACATTCATGTTTTATCAGTTCTTGCCTGTCCTATCGGTTATGAACATGCAAGGCCCGTTGAAGATTTACAAGATCAATTTCATCCCCATACAAATAAATGCTATATCCTGAAAGATCAATTTGGTCTCTCTCTCTCTCTCTCTCTCTCTCTCTCTCTCTCTCTCTCCCCTCCGAAAAGCAATAAAATCATTACAAAATTGTGAGGAACAAGAAGCAAATATAAATGACAAAATACAATAAAGTAGCAAAATTATAATGGTTTATTTTCTTTACTTTAATGATTATTATGACGTTATTTTTCTCCAGGGATACGAAAAGAAATAGAAATAAATGACTTCTCTTCCCGGTAGGCCCATTGCGTGACAATGGTGAGAAACCGGATCCAAGCCGTCCTCTTGTATTTGGGGACTAGAGCTGGTCTTTTTATTTTCACTTCTGCCCACATAGAGATCTTTTTTTTTTCTTTTTTTTCTTTTTTTTTCGGGTTGATTGTTTGTTTGTCACTTTTCTGTTTGGAAGCTGGATTAAGCGATAAGATACATGTGAACTATGAAGAATTTTTTAATGTAAAATTGACCTCATAGCTGTTAACAAGTAACTAGATACTGAATTGAATTAAACTTTTATTCAAATTCATTTGATTTAGGGCAAGGGGAGTGGATTGCTTTGACTTGCTTCGATTGTTCCTGGCTTGAGAAACCGAAGCCCTAAAATAAATAAGCCTTATAACAGCTGATTTTCGTTACCAAATTAAACACTTTACCCAGAGTCCGACTGAATGTTTTATTATCTTTTAACCAACAAGATTTCGTTTTGATATCTACATGTAAATGTTTCTGGTCGACAAAATTTTACAATAATAAAGGCCTGACTATTAGCTGAATGTAGTAATTTTATTACCATAATAGAATATCACATAAAATATCATAAATCTATCCGTTTGATGTAAATCAAAGGACAAATTGTACGCCTCCACTCTTTCTGCGTATTTTCATACGTATTCTCCCTAGATTGAACGACCATTTAGGAGTCTTTTCCTACATTTGCTATTTGTATACTTTTCTTTTCAACAATCAATAAATGACCAATAATTCATATACCTAAAGCACTTAAGTTTCTTGCCATTTTTTTTTTCAATTAATGACCATTTCAACTCTTTTATATCTAAGAGGAGGAATTCATTTTTAATAAACTATGAAATCATAGGAGATTAACGCATCCTTAGAAGCTGGTAAGAAAACGATAACGTTAATATATATACATATATAGCACAATTCTAATTTTTAACGATAATACCACAAATATTCAAGAAATATTCTGATCCAATTTGTTCCTCACCACTGCGCTCGCTGTTGTCGTATTTCCTGTCACCGCTCTGGTATCGAATCTAAACTCTTGAGACTACCCTCCCAACGTGTTTATCGCTATGCAGAAAATGCATTTTCCTGGGACGAATAGGCCGGAGTAAAAAGGAGAAAAAACACATTTTAATTTCCCCAGTGAACTCAAAAACGATAACTAGTTTCCTCCAGCTGTTGCAAGACTTGGCCCATAAACATGGATGTCTAGTCTCCAATTTCCCGTTCTGATAGAAAGCTCGATTTTTTTTCAGAGAGAGAGAGAGAGAATCTGTTCGACTTTAGGTAGAAGGTTGGCCAGGGTACCAGCCACCTGTTGATATGCTACCACTAGAGAGTTATTGGATCCTTTGACTGGCCAGACAGTATTGCATTGGATACCTCTCTCTGGCTATGGCTTATTTTTTCTTTGCCTACACATACACAGAATAGTCAGGCCTATTCTTTACAGATTCTCGTCTTTCCTCATACACCTGACAACAATGAGATTAATAAAAACCCTTTCACCCAAGGGGTTAATTACTGTACTGTAAGGGTAAGGGTAGAAGAGACTCTAGCTATGGTAAGCAGCTCTTCTAGGAGAAGGACATTCCAAAATTATACCTTTGTTCTCTAGTCTTGGGTAGTACCTTAGGCTCTGTACCATAGTCTTCCACTGTCTTGGGTTAGAGTTCTCTTGCTTGAGGGTACACTCGGGCACACTATCCTATCTTATTTTTTGTTCTCTTCTTCTTGATTTTTTGAAATGGTGTGTTGGGCAGGCTTAACAGAAGGGCCATGGATGCTTGGTGGTTTATCAAGAGGTTGTTTTCTCCCTATCTGATTCTTTTTCTTCTGAAAGCCATCCTTACTGTCCTCCCTTCAGTTGAAGTGGCTATCCTGGAGGGTATTTAGCCTTGCATGGTGTATCGGTTTCTCCATGTTGTCCAGTTTTCCCGACGTTTTTTCTATAGTCTATGGGTTTGATCAATTAATTCATTTATAATTCTGTACATATTGTTTGTGTTATAATTCTTGTTAATCTAGTTTTTAAGTATGATGTCTCTTTTTTATTACCATTAATTCTTATGCTGTCTGGAGACATTGAGTGAAATCCAGCACCAGTACGTCCTAGATTTCGTCAATGTCATCTACTGTATTGTAAATATTTAAGACCTTACAGTTGCGTCCAGACAGTATGATATTCTTTTGTGTTCAGAAACTTTGGTTTCTAATATGTTGAAACGTGATACCATCCCTAGGGACAGGGAAGTGGCAGTGTATATTAGGACTGAGTACCCTGCTTCTCATAAGTCCTGCTATCAATGTGGATGTCATGAGATTCAGGTAATAAAAGTTTGTGGCAGGCATAACCACTTTTATTTGTGTTCGATCTACCGGAATCCAGACATGGATGATTCTATCTTCGATTGTCTTCTTACCATTATGGCTAAGATACAATAAGATGATAGAAAGGCTTCTTTTGTCTTTGTTGGTGATTTCAATGCTCATCATAGGGAGTGGTTGAGTTCTATCTCTCCTACCGATCGCCATGGCTTAAGAGCTTTAGCCTTTGCCTCTGAATCAGGCTATGAGCAAATCATAAGTGAAGCTACTCACAGGTCTGGTAATTGCTTGGACCTCGTATACACTGACTCAACTGGCGTTATAAAAAGTAAGGTTGGTTCTCCAGTTGGGACATCTGATCATGCCTTGATTTCATTAGTAGTGAAGACTGAACAACCTGTCCCTGATGTATCATACTCTTGTAAACTTTATATGAAATCTCAAGCAGACTGGAATGGGATTTTGCATGATCTTTTGTGCTTGAATTGGTCACAATTATATAGTAGTGTTGATCCTGTTGTCCCTTTGAATGAGAATCTAGTCAACATAATTGCTAGGCGTATCCCTTCTCGTGTGCTAAGGTACCGAGAGAAGGACAAACCGTGGTTCAATGATGATTGTAGATGTGCTTATTTGGAGAAGCAGGAGGCCTATCATCTTTGGAAGGGTAACAGATCAGATTTAACCTGGAACAACTATACTCAGCTTCGAGCTTTTGCTCAGAGTGTTTATGCTTCAACTGAAAACGAATACGATTTAACCATAAAAGAAACCATTTCTGGTACAACTCAGGATCATAATTGGTGGTCTACCCTCAAATCTGCACTCTTTGGTGTAGATGCAACAGTTCCTCCATTACTTAAACCAGATGGCTCAGTCACTCACTGTCGAAAGGAAAAGGCAACCCTTTTGGCTGATATTTTTGACAGTAAACAGAGTAATGAAAAACTTGAACTTCCTCATTCCTGTTTTCCTGGGGCTAAACTAACTGGTTTAGCTTTTCGATCTTGTGAAATTAAAGCTCTGTTGATGGACCTTGATGCTTATGGAGGTGTACACCCGAATGGTATTTTTCCTTTGTTTTTTATTAACCCTGGATAGGTACGCTCCTCGGACACCCCTTTAAGGGTATACTCGGACGCGAACGACCCCGACGCCAAAAAAAATTCTTGAAAAATCAGTTTTTGCAGTAACCTCCTTTTTTCTTTTGCCAAAAAAACTTCAATGAATGCTTAAAACAACTGTAAAGATAAATACTACTTATCTGCAGAAAAACTATTTATTATAAATATTTTAAAAAATTAAGTAGAAAAAGAAAGACCTGACATAAAAATTCATAAAAAAAAAGTTTATACATATATACACAAATCCTTTTAGGAATTGATTCTTGAATGTTTAGGACACATCTTGATGTATTTTGGATGAAGTCAGACCCATGGAGGTGAAGATCTGAAATGAGAAAAAAAGGGTAACTTTTTTTGGCCAAAAAAATTTGTCCAAATTTCATGAATTTTTTTGGGTACCCAAATGAAATAGGAAGTGGCTAATTTTTTTAGGGAATAAACATATGTTATCCTAAAATAGAAATATGTAAAAAAATCTTCATTATTTTGTAAATTACATTTATATCAGGGGCCATATCTAGAGGTAACTTTTTGAGTACTTAGAAATTTCGTAAAAAAATACATATATTTAATATATAATATGATATTTATGCAGGTAAAAATATACCAAAATATCACAAATTCTATAGTGAACAAGAATATATATAGATAGGGCAGCTTACGCTTCGGATATGTCCACAAAATGGCCGCCAACCACACTGACTCAGACTCCCTAATCTGCCACTTGAAATGTAGGAAGGGTATGTCAATTTCAAGGTGTTATTTACTAATCTAATTATTATTGGATATGCATAAAAATTGTATGGTGGGTTGCTGGATAATTGTCGATTATTTTACGACTATAAAATTAAAATTCTGACCCAAAAAATTTTTTTTGAAGGGAAATAAAATCGAAAAAAAAAAATGTGAAACAACATAATATTTTAGCTAAAAAAATTTGATGATATTCAATCAAAAAAGAAGTAAACAAAATTTTCTGACAAATAAACATCTAGAGGAATCATTACTCTGTGATAGTTCCTTAGTACGTAGTAATTTTGAAAGAAATGGGAAAAAACGAAAAAATGGCAATCACCGGAAAATCGAACACATACCTATATATACGCCATATCTGGCTAAAAAAAAGATAGGCATGGGTAGCCAGATCATCTAGAAACACTTTCCAACACTATAAAATATAAGTTTTGCGACACTACTTGCCAATTCCTTACGGTAACATGACTAAGCAAAAAAATGCAAAACAAATAAAAAGGGGCACTCGCGGAAAAATTGCTAACATTCTAATATACGGCATTTCAGAAGAAAAAAAATTCAGCCACGTGATAGGCAAACCATCAAGGCACATTTTCCGACAAATAAACATCTAAATGAATCATTACTCTGTGATAGTTCCTTAGTACGTAGTAATTTTGAAAGAAATGGGAAAAAACGAAAAAATGGCAATCACAGGAAAATCGAACACATACCTATATATACGCCATATCTGGCTAAAAAAAAAAGATAGGCATGGGTAGCCAGATCATCTAGAAACACTTTCCAACACTATAAAATTATAAGTTTTGCGACACTACTTGCCAATTCCTTACGGTAACATGACTAAGCAAAAAAATACAAAACAAATAAAAAGGGGCACTCGTGGAAAAATGGCCATTCTAATATACGGCATTTCAGAAAAAAAAAAATTTCAGCCACGTGCTAGGCAAACCATCAAGGTACATTTTCCGACAAATAAACATCTAAATTAATCATTACTCTGTGATAGTTCCTTAGTACGTAGTAATTTTGAAAGAAATGGGAAAAAACGAAAAAATGGCAATCACAGGAAAATCGAACACATACCTATATATACGCCATATCTGGCTAAAAAAAAAAGATAGGCATGGGTAGCCAGATCACCTAGAAACACTTTCCAACACTATAAAATTATAAGTTTTGCGACACTACTTGCCAATTCCTTACGGTAACATGACTAAGCAAAAAAATACAGAACAAATAAAATGGGGCACTCGTGGAAAAATGGCCATTCTAATATACGGCATTTCAGAAAAAAAAAATTTCAGCCACGTGCTAGGCAAACCATCAAGGCACATTTTCCGACAAATAAACATATAAATGAATCATTACTCTGTGATAGTTCCTTAGTACGTAGTAATTTTGAAAGAAATGGGAAAAAACGAAAAAATGGCAATCACAGGAAAATCGAACACATACTTATATATACGCCATATCTGGCTAAAAAAAAAAATAGGCATGGGTAGCCAGATCATCTAGAAACACTTTCCAACACTATAAAAATATAAGTTTTGCGACACTACTTGCCAATTCCTTACGGTAACATGACTAAGCAAAAAAATGCAAAACAAATAAAAAGGGGCACTCGCGGAAAAACGCCTAACATTCTAATATACGGCATCTCAGATAAAAAAAAAGACATGCACGTGTTAGCCCATCCATCAAGGCACACTTTCTAACACATAAACATGAAAAAAATCAATAATATACGGCAATTCCTTACTACGTAGTAAATTTTTACAAATATTGAAAAAAAACAGAAATTGGCAACCGCAGTTAAATACCCATTATACCAATAACTACGTCGTATCTGACAAAAACAAAATCACGCATGGGTAGCCAGATCATCTAGACACACTTTCCAACACTAAAAAAGCAAAAGTTTTACGACACTATTTGGCAATATCTTACGGAAAAATGACTTGGCAAAAAAATGCAAAAAAATGAAAAAGGGGCACTCGCGGTAAAATGCCCGACATTCTAATATACGGCATCTCAGATAAAAAAAAAGACATGCACGTGTTAGCCCAACCATCAAGGCACACTTTCTAACACATAAACATGAAAAAAAAATGAATAATATACGGCAATTCCTTACTATGTAGTAATTTTTACAAATATTGAAAAAAAACAGAAATTGGTAACCGCAGTTAAATACCCAATATACCAATAACTACGTCGTATCTGACAAAAACAAAGTCACGCATGGGTAGCCAGATCATCTAGACACACTTTCCAACACTAAACAAGCAAAAGTTTTACGACACTATTTGGCAATATCTTACGGAAAAATGACTTGGCTAAAAAATGAAAAAAAATGAAAAAGGGGCACTCGCGGTAAAATGGTCCTCGTGGTGATGAACGACATTTTAACTAAAAAAAAAATCATGCACATGGTAGCCAAACAATCCACCAAGACTTTCCACAACTGATAACCTATACAAGTTGCACCATTCTACGACAATTTCATAATACGTAATAACTTTGATAATTATGCAAACTACCTTAGAAGGGTAAACTCGGTCGCGCTCGACCCCGACACGTCTCAGAAATCGGGGAAGGAGTACAGCTACAGCAATGCACATCTGGACACTACTAGAGCGTGTAGGGGAGACACCTCCTGCAGGTCGATCACCCACAAATTCAGTCACGGGGGTGAGTCACGTGAAAAAAACCTGTTTTTTTTTTTTACGCTCGGGGTCGCAAACGACCCATCGTACCTATCCAGGGTTAAGACAGCAGATTTCTTAGCTCCAAAGTTATCTGTTATTTTGTGCAAGTTAGCAAGAAGAGGAACTCTTACCACTTGTTGGAGAATTGGTAATGTTACTCCTCTATATAAATGTGTTTGTGGTAGCTCAAATCCCACTGATTACCGCCCAATTTCCATAACTACCATATTATCTAAAGTTTTTGAACGTCTTCTGGCAAAACGTCTTAATAGGTTTGCTGAAGGTAATCATCTATTTCCTAGTTTGCAATTTGGTTTTTGTAAAGGCCTTGGAGCATGTGATGCCCTTCTTACAATCTCTAATGCTGTATAGAAATCCCTTGATTGTGGTCAGGAAGTTCGTACGATTGGCCTTGATTTTAATTCTGCCTTTGGCCATGTTAATCATGAGGACCTTGTTTTCAAACTGAAACAGTTGGGAGTGGGTGGGTCGTTTCTTAGCATTATTATTGATTTTTTAAGTAATAGATCTCAAAAAGTTGTTGTTGATGGGCACCATAGTGAGTACAGTATAGGAATGTGATATCCGGTGTTCTACAGGGTAGTGTTCTTGGCCCATTCATTTTCATACTATATACACATGACATGTGGTTTGGCCTAGAAAACAAGCTTGTTGCATAGGCAACTGACGTTACTCTCTTTGCATCAATTCCATCACCTGAATGTATATCTGGGGTAGCTGAATCCCTTAATAGAGATCTAGCTAAAATTAGTGCATGGTGCAAATTATGGGGTATGAAGTTGAATCCTAACAAAACTCAAAGTATGATTGTAAGTAGGTCAAGAACAGTGGCTCCTCAACATCCGGATCTCAGTATTCTTAATGTTTCTTTAACTTTGTATGACTCTTTTAAAAGTTTAGGTGTGATTCTCGACAACAAATTTACTTTTGAGAAACACATTAGGTCTGTGTCTTCTTCAATTGCACAAAAATTGGCTTATTGAGAAAAGCCTTTCAAGATATTTGGTGATCAATCTGTTCTGAAGAAGTGTTTTAATTCTTTCATTCTACCTTGTTTTGAGTATTGTTCTCCAGTCTGGTCTTCAGCTGCTGATTCTCATCTTAATTTGTTGGACAGAAACTTACGGTCTATTAAATTTCTTATTCCTGATCTAGATATTAATCTTTGGCACCGTCGTTCAATTAGTTCATTATACAATTTGCATAAGATTTTTCATAATTCTGACCATCCTTTACATTCAGATCTTTTTGGACAATTCCATCCTGTTCGTAATACTACGCAGGCAGGTAATTCTAATAGCCAGGCCTTCTCCATCATGAGGCTCAATACTACATAGTATTCTAGAAGTTTTATTCCAGCTGTTAACAAGTTGTGGAATGATCTTCCTAATCGGGTAGTTGAATCAGTAGAACTTCAAAATTTCTAAGTTGCAGCAAATGTTTTTATGTTGAACAGACTTACATAAGTATTTTTATAGTTTATATCTGACATAAGAATTTTGACGTTGTTACTGTTTTTAGAATGATTTATTGTTAATTTGTTCTCCTTTATTTATTTCCTTATTTCCTTTATTCACTGGGCTATTTTTCCCTGTTGTAGCCCTTGGGCTTATAGCATCTTGCTTTTCCAACTACAGTTGTATCTTGGCTAGTATATATAATAATAATAATAATAATAAAAATTTGTAACAGAGAGAGAAATATTCAAGAACTAACAAGACAAACAAATAAAATCAAAAGGCCAACTGTGTCCATGGAAGAATATGGAACAAAACTGATAATTATAATGCCAATACGAGGCGTTAAGATTAAGAAAACGTAAACAAAAGTCGTGATACGTGATTAGGGAAGCGCTGCATTACACAATCTAATTTGAAACTATTATTGCTATGAAAATAACACATTCTTCTAGAGAAGCCAACCATTTTTTTAATCAATATATAATGATAGCTAAAAAGTACAACAGATAAACTCATTAACATTTAAGGCTATGGTTTTCTTAATCTATACAATAAAAAGGTAAAGTATGGTTGCACAATTTAATGCATGACTTTGAAATGGCTGTTTTAACTTTTAACGTCTGCCTTTGCTCTAATGTTGACACATAACAGTTAGATATGAGATCTCAAATTAGGCAAATGGGATATATATATATATATATATATATATATATATATATATATATATATATATATATATATATATATATATATATATATATATATATGCATATATATATATACATACATACATACATACATACATACATATATATATATATATATATATATATATATATATATATATATATATATATATATATATATATATATATATATATACAGAACTAACATGAAATAATACAATTTCAATATGAACAGCACCATAAATGTATTATGAAGTTCTAAGTAAATAAAATTCAGAAAACTGTTCATGTTTTTTTAGTTGCTGGTAAACAAACAAGTATATACCAACTGTGAGAGGTATTAAAGGAAACCTGCAAATGAGATTTATATACAAACAGATTGCAAGAGTTATAAATGATGCAGCAAATTAAAAGTATAACAGCCACTGTTACTTAGCCGATTTTGATAGGAAACAATCATTCAAAACTTAATGAAAATTAATGTTTGACGAGAATACATTATAGTTTGTAGTGGTGAGGAAAAATTATGTATGCCACTGAAAATGTCTAATAGCATCAAATAGAAAGAAAAATGAACAGTTAATATTAAGTTTAGTGCGATTTTAATAGTAACGAAGGGTCACGGACATTAAAAATTGTAAAGCACTCATTAGAATGTAAGTATAAAATGTTTCAAATGATGATAGAACCATGGAAATGTGCCAGAGTAAGTGGGGCAAAAAGACAGCTTGGGTTTTGTTAAATTGGTTAAGCGGGTGTTTTGTCAGCAGAAAGAAAAACAAAGGAATACTGGTAGACCCGAAACTGTTTGAAGAAAGGATGGATTCCAGCAGCGTTTGGGGGAAAATGCTGGAAACTTGAAAATTGTAAATGATCTCCCCGTAGCACAGAGACTGTTGAAATTCTGCTTAGTTAATTTCAGATATTTCTATTTGTTTGTCTGTTTATTTTTTATTTTTGTTCGTAACTAAAATTTAATTTGACCAAACGCACTCAAATTTCGTCTTTATGCATTAAATTCACCAAATTTCTTTAACAAACTTCGTTGTTTTATCAATAAATCCTAAGAGCGTTTCCGTTGCTTTCTTGGCTAACGAAAACAAAGGATTGGCAATAATGTCTTACAAAAAAAATTTTGTGGCAAAAGCTGTGAGTAAACTGAAGATATTGCTTTCAGGCAAAGGTCAACCAATCTTGAGCTCCCCAGATTGCGTTGAAAAAAAATGTAAAAACACAAACACAAGCACATCTGGACACACGCACTCTCGCACAATAAAGAATGTTCCAGCTTATTTTCACGCGAAATCTGCATAATTCACAACATATATTGATGTTAAAAATGCCAAAAAGCAGGTTTTTAATTTCTAGGATGAGATAATGTTGTCCATATCTACATAGACTTGAAAAATAACAAAGGAACCAATTCAGAAAATCGAAGATTTCTAAATAAATACACTGCATATGCTTTGAAATTTTCGTTTTACTACATGTCTACTGTATATTTGCAGTAATCTATTGTAAATTTTCTTCAAATGACTTGTATTTTGTTAGACATAATTCCACAGTGATTGCTAATATCTAGACTGATTTCCCATAATAAAACCATTTCCACCACAATTCTATTACTTTCCTTGACATCCTTTACAGTCAGCTCTGTAACTTTACATAAGCTTTATCGATTATTGCAGCATTCTTATATTTCTTAATCTTTCCTTCAAAATAAAAGGAAAACATTCAAAACAATCCCTCCCACACAAGTATGCATTCTCTTCAACAGCATCATCTCTAAATTTTAACCTTTTATTCTAACATCGATTTACTCGCTACTTTATATTGTATTTCCAACCAGTACAGCCTCCTCTCTTCAAAGTACTTATAGTATCTCTGATGGTATCATGAATATCTTTACGTCGATATAAAATCTTCATTGGTACCAAACGCCATCCAATTATGAAATGGTAACATATTGGGAAAGGTATGTAAATTATCTTTCGCGGATTAAATTAGAAGTTATTTTTCCTGATGAGTTTCCGTGTAGTGTATAATGAGATCAAAATGAATCAGTTAAAAGGCTCTTTTCACTATCGATTGAAGTCGAATTCAACACACGACCAAAGCATTAGAAAATATGATAGAATACGTCGTATTAAAGATCATTGTGATTCCGGTGACCTTAATGTGAATTATATGGCAAATTGCTCACCTACAGAGGTGAGCATGCTTCGCGCGAAATGCTCATGTAACTGTTATAGTCTCTTTGTAGCCTAAGACATTGATAATTCTCCACAACTTTAAAGCGCGCTATGTCTTTATCAGTGTATCTTGAGTGCTTCCATATCAGTGTAGACAGTGAAAAAAGAAAAAAAAAATCTAATAATTTCATCATGAGTTGGCCCAAAATAAATACAAAAGATCTAATTTTCCAAAAGGAAGAAATAGTATTACATTAAGCTTAAAGGTCGGCAATGAGATAAGGAAAAACTTGTACAAGAGATTAAAGTGAAATACGAGAGAGAGAGAGAGAGAGAGAGAGAGGAGAGAGAGAGAGAGAGAGAGAGAGAGAGAGAGAGAGAGAGAGAGAGAAAGAGAGAGAGAGAGAATGTTACAATAGCCTGATCCCAAGTCCCAGGAGGGTGAATTCTCACATTACACTAAATTGCATGGACTTACAATAGCACCCAATGGCCGTCTGATAAGGCCTCATAACTGCCTTAGCCTTTCTTATCCCTTTTGTCAGGACAAAATATCCTTGGGAACGGTTGAGAGAGAGAGAGAGAGAGAGAGAGAGAGAGAGAGAGAGAGAGAGAGAGAGAGAGAGAGAGAGAGAGAGAGAGAGAATAGCATTAGTTCAATCCGGAAAATGTAAAGGATTGTATTGTAAGTTCTGTGATCTCTCTAGCCGTTTGTTTTTC
>NC_090727.1:19359914-19380270 GCF_036898095.1 Palaemon carinicauda | reverse complement strand
ACAATATTTGCGATTCTATTATTTACATATACACTTCTCTTTTGAAGCTTTGTTCTCAAGTTCTCATAATCAGCTAGCCAACTTAAGGCAATCGTAGAATCTGAAAACAACATTATGTCATTAACTGCAATAGGCACAATACAAGAAGTGAGCATTTTATACAGATCAAAAGCCCTTTGCAATGCATACTCTACTGCAGTGAGTTCGAGTACAGGCATAGTTCGCCCTTTCAGATTTTTATTCAGAATCTTATTATGGGCAGATACGAAGGATACCAACTTTGAATCTCTCTCCTGCAAGTAAATAACACATCCAATAAAGTTTTTACTCGCATCACTCATTACAATTATATCAAAATTAGACTTTCTGCTACCCATATATCTTGGTATCTCTAGCCTTTCACCATTATTGAATTGTGAAGCTATGTTTCTCCATTCATTTAGCTGAGCACCATGAAGAGAAGTATCCCATTTATCTACATAATCAGACTGTAATTGCCTGAGGAAGATCTTACATCTGTTTAAAACAGGCAAGTTAGCATTATTCAAATCAAATATACTCATTACTGAACTCAAAATCTGCCTAAGAGTATTGGCTTCAACATTTAATTTAACACATGTGGCCTTTAGTATATCATTATATCTGTCCCAGCACATGCCAAGAATTTTAACCTCTTGTGGAGTTTCTGTGCCAACTTTACAGTCAATGTCACGCTGAAATTGAGAATAATTAGTAACATACTGCTGCAATGGAAATTTATGCTGCTCAAATATTGTACTGGCTTCCCTGTGAAACATTTCAACTTCATCTTCATCTGCACAACCAATTAGAAAATTATCAACATAACTGCCTTGGAAGATTCTTTTTTTCAATTCCTGAGTTTCTTCAGTATCACCATCTGTCTCCAATATTAGCATTTTATAAAGACAGCACTGCAACAGATATGGAGAAACAGACATCCCAAATATTACTCGCTTTGAGCGATACACAACTGGTGTAAAATCTCTAGATTCAACATCCTTAAACCAATAAAAGAGAAATTTTGAGGAATTCTCATCATCAATGGCCAATCTATGAAAGGCTTTTGAAATATCAAATCCAAGTATAAACTTGTCAAACCTCATCATGGTCAATGCATCACTTATTTTAAAATTCTTGTTATAACCTGGGTGAATACATTGATTCAGACTAATGCCTTTACTGCCATCATGTCTTTTTTCTGCAAGATTCGCCATGTAAATAACCCTTACTTTCGTAGTATCTCTTTCTTCTTTAATTACAGGACTGTGGCTAATGAAGAAATATTTTGGAAATTTCCTTTTATATTCTTCAAAATCTTCAACTTTTTCAATGATTCCCAAATCAATTTGTGACTGGAAAACTTCATCAATTCGCTTTAGAATATTACTGTTCATGTATTTCTTCTTCAGACTGCACAGAACCTTGAAAGCAAGTCTCTCATTTGATCCAAGAAGATCTTTATATCTAGTCAACCAAGGAATTGGTACGACATAAAATTTTTCAGAATCTCTGTAAATGTTGCATAAAATAAAATCTGTCACTTCTTGCTCAGTTTCATTAGTAACACATTCAATAGAATCCTCCTCTTCCATATTTATGAATATCTTACAATCATGACCCAACTGAGAATAATCCGCAACCTCTGCTATATCTGGCAGGCTTTCAAAATTATATATTCCATCAAGTGTTGGCACTTCATAGTCAAATCCATCAGAATCAATCTCCATTGTGCCAATGTATGAAGTAGTAGATTTTGTTTCTTCAGAAATCTTCCTATGAGACATCAAAGATGTATCTACTGCATCGGAAAGATTCTTTATCCAGTCAGAAATAGAACCAATTAATATTAGTTTATCATTAATTCTGTAAAAAGAAGTCAGTCTGTCTTTTTGACCTAGTACTCCACTCTCCATGCTCATCACACAATGCCAATCCTTTGCACCTATCAGTAGCTTTATATCATCAATGTCATGAATTCTGTTTACACCATTGAATTTATCATAAGCAACCTCTTTACCATTCTGCCTTAGCAGTTCTATTAATTTATACATATGAGGAGCTTTCATCTGAATTTTAATCTTAGGAATACAAATACAAGTAATTTCATAACTTACATCACCAATCTTAAAAGGAAAACTCACTGACTTGGTACAAATCTTTTGATTAGTATTAATGCCCTTGATAATCAAATGTATCTTAGGATCTACTACCTTCAAGTTCAAAAAATCTGCTAAACTTTCCTCAATAAAGGAATTCTGGCTACCCGAATCCAAAACTGTATCCACTTTAACACGATCATATTCAGTCGTCACTGTTAGTAATGGTAATAAAGAATCAACAATATCCAAATGACTAGATGCTGTAACAGTTGATGGTATTTCATTAACACTCTCGACAACATTAACCACCTTTGTGGTAGTTTGCTTACTATTACTAGAATCTGTTGGCTTTGAACTACACAAAAAACTCCAGTGTTTACCCTTTTTGCATTTGAAGCATACACCTGACGTCTGAAATCTGCACTCATTACTATTATGACCTGCTTTTAAGCATTTAAAGCACTTGTGCAATTCTTTCAATCGCTTTATTTTATCAGATACTTGCAAGTACTTTGTACAACTGGCAATTTTGTGATCTTTAGCATTACAAAGCATACATAAACTCCTTGTTAAACTAGTATTCAAACTAGTAGCCAACACTGCGGTTTTACATGGACTTTCTTTACTAATGTTTAATTGAGCGTTATACCTGCTGCAAGCTTCCAAAAATTTACCAGTGACCTCATCTAAAGTAGGATGAGACTTATTTGTGATCGCAACTATGATATCTTGAAATTTAGTAGGCAATGAAGACCACACAAAATAAAGCATAACAGTGTCCAAATCAATAGCATTATCTATCACTGCATCAATCGGCTTCTTAATATGAGCATAAAAAATATATGGATCATCCTTGCCCCAAACAAACCTCAAGTCAGTTAACTCTTTAATGAGGACAAACTTCTGAGGCATTTCATCAGCAAATGCTGCGATCAAAGTTTGTTTAGCCTGACCAAAAGTTTGCTGGGACACCTTTATAGAACTAATCATAGCCTTTGCTCTACTATGACATTGCTGCTCAAGTAAATTATACCTCTCGACTTCATTTAAATTATACGGAGCAGTCAAGTGTTCAAAAACTTCAAAAAATCGCTTACATGTAAATTTATCTTCCTTAGAATCTGCATAATACCGAGGCAAATTCAACTTGGGCAAATCAATTTTAGTTCTGCAAGGAGTTTTATTATCAATCTGTACGGAGAGATTATCAAGTCGAGATTGCATTTTGTTTGACAGTAATTTAATTTTACGATGATATTCCTCACATTCAGAATCCTGCCTATCCAAATCCTCCTGCGGAACTAAGGAGTCCAGTCTAACTTTAGTCAAGATCAAATCATCCAAGGTCTGCAATCTTTGACTGTAATCACTCAGAAAACTCAATTCTGTTTGTAATTCAGCTTTATCTAAAGAATCAACAGCATTACACAATTTAGTATACAATACACTAACCTTACGGCGTATAGTAGTACGTTCACGCTTTTCCGATTCCGCCATCTTTATCTAACAGAAAACACCGCACAAATAAACTTTCAAATAAAAAATTAACACGTATAACGCGAGAGGATGGGGACCCGGACACAGCCCAACTAGAAACGACCAACATTCCACACCAGTGCTTAAAAATATTAATCCAAAAGTTCGAAGGACCAAGCGGAAAAAATGGGGGGTGGTCTACATATGTAAATATAAAATCAATATGTAATGACCACGATCATATCATTAAACCTTGCATTTTTAAGTGAAAAGGTAGAGATGGAAAAAATGCATTTTAAATATTTAATAAATTTAAATTTAAATGGTTACACATTTACGAATACATAATTTAAAATTACATAAATTTCACTGTAGCAGCTGGTGGTGGAATGACGTAAACGAGTCTTCGAAATGCACTATTATAAGAGATTTTAAGGTTCACAACTGCGAGGGCTTAACCTTCTTCCTTTCACTCATCCGCTAAAAATACAAAGTAGAGGAGAATCAACCACGGGAAAAATCAGAACAATAAATACAACACTAACAAAAAATGACTAAAATAAATCAACAAAAATTCAACACTAATCAAAATATCAATTACTGTAATCGCCTGACTAAAATCTACAATTTTCATATAAATCAAATCTTGAAATAAACGAATCACCGAAAACAGCAATTAACTAATCACGAAATCACTCACGTAAATATTTGCTCAAATCACCACTAAATCACAACAGCTCTCAAATTATCAGTAAAACAACTAGCAAATTTAACGAGTTGTCAAATACTTAAATAAATTTATAGACTGCATAGAAATCACAGGTTCAATCTAGTAAGAATTTAATTAATTAAAATACTTTAAATTATTCTCAAAACACTGGCATATAGAATATGTAACGCAAGAACAAGCATTAAAGCCCCTTATGCTTACCCTGTTGCGATATCAGTTCTGGCGAGTGTGGAAAAAATCATTTAACAGACGATCATCGCTAAGCAGCGTCCGGATCCCATCCTCGATGAATTAGTGTGTACTTATTTCCATGGTAGAGGAAAAATTCATAATAGTTAATCCAGCGTTGGTATAAATCCTAAAATCCACTTGAATAATGGGAGAGAGAGAAAGAGAGCTGCTCCTCCTCACTCCCGAGTAAGGTTGTTGAAGACTGGTGCTGTGTGAAAAAACTTCACAACGACGTTAACGGCAGGCAGATATAACTGGATATAACTACTGTATAGTAGTTACTATCTAAAAGCAAAGGGGCAATTAGCGACACTTCTGTATGCCAAATGTATCAATACTTAAATATTCAAATTAATAATTTGAAGTTTTTTCAATATACACACACACACATATATATATATATATATATATATATATATATACATATATATATATAAATATATATATATATATATATATATATATATATATATATATATATATATATATATATATATATATATATATATAAGCAGCAAACCAAGTTGGAAAAGCAGCCCAAGGGATCCAACAGGAAAAATATCCCAGTGAGGAAAGGAAATGAGGAAATAAACTAAAAGAGAATTGATTAACAATAAAATAATATTTTAAGAACATTAACAACATTAAAATAAATCTTTCACAATACAAACTATAAAATCAAGAGGAAGAGAAATAAGTTAAAATCGTGCGCCCGAGTGTACCCTCATGCAAGAGAACTCTACCCCAAGACAGTGGAAGACCATGGTACAAAGACTATGCCACTACCCAAAACTAGAGGATCTTCTTACCATAGGTTGTCTCTTCTACCCTTTCCAAGAGGCAAGTAGCCACTGTACAATTACAGTGCAGTAGTTATCCCCTTGAGCGAAGATGAATTATTTGGTAATCTCAGTGTTATCATGTGTATGAGGACAAAGGAGAATATGTAAAGAATAGGCCAGACTATTCGATGTATGTGTAGGTAAAATGTAAATGAGCCGTAACCAGAGGGAAGGATCCAGTGTGGTACTGTCTGGCTGGCCAAAGGACCTGTAACACTCTCTCTCTCTCTCTCTCTCTCTCTCTCTCTCTCTCTCTCTCTCTCTCTCTCTCTCTCTCTCTCTCTTTCAGTTCAAAACTATTTAATAAATACCGATTGAAATAACATGACCTAATAGAGTCCCTTTAACACAAGAGGACTTATCATATCCCCACAAAAAAAAAAAAAAAAACTACATTCTGCCTCTTAGTGAAACAAATTGTACACACTCAGGGAAATAACATACTGGTCACCATTTTCCTCACCACAATCACTCTCAAGCTGACTGGTGCAAAGACTATTCTGAAGGACGGCTTCATTTGAATCGTTAGAAGCTTCTGCTTTTTAATTGGAACACAATTCACTTCATAAAACAAATAGCCTTTCAAAGATATTTACAGAACATTAACTATACGGCTGTATCACATATATTGCGTTGTTGTGTATAACTTGAAAATCTTGGAAAGTCTGCAATTCACCCAAGACAGAAGGTTTGGTGAAGCCTCTACACATCAACTCCAGCAATCTGGTAACTGAACCTACATTCGATCAGCCACCATTTCATTGATTGAAGTATTCCAGAGCAGAAGTTGTGAGTTTCTAAGAGATCATTCACCCACGTTTGATAGAGGTTGATTTCCGTAGGCAGTAAACAAATACAAGTGCGATTAACCTCGCAGCAAACTATGGTATACAATATTTTGACTTGCAACACTGATGGCTTTCATACTCATTATGAAACTTTCAGGCAAAATAATTACATCATTACGTTGAGTATCTATATATTCACACACAGTAAATACAAAGCTTAAAGCATGAAGTATAAAAATATCCATCAAGTCTAAGATAAAAAAAAAAATAAAAACATTAAATCATAAATAACTTATCACTGCATTATATAAACCGGTTTCTAGTGACGTTACTGATGTTAACTTAAAATATGACGTGTAATAAATTCACTTCATCGATTGGTAAAATGTTATTTGTAAATCTAAACATAAAACAACACCTGATGAATTAAATATGAGGGCTAATAAAAATCTTCCCTCATAAACAAAGCATATTATTCACGTAATTAATTTTTCGTAGTTGGTTGTTTGGCGTTATAGAACTAACCTTTGGCATTACCTTCGGGGCGTTCCCCCTCCTGTTGCCATTAATTTCCTTCGACGATTGACCGAAGTATCTTAATCAAGGAATCAGACGGTCAAAACTCAAATGGGGAAAATGTCTCCCTTTCTCGGACTTCGGTATTCATGAAATTGTATTGGGAACTTTATTCCTCTTTGAGACGTGAACATTTCAAGGTGGAAAGTGAATAAGGAACAAACTAAATATCACTGTTACCTGTGAATACAAACATATTTGTGAACCTTTTACTTTTTATATGAATCTGCTTTTCACTTAAGGATATCATCCTTCCTGTAAAATTAACATCATTATTTTCATAGGTAACGAAATTCGTGTTGCCCATTGTTACAATTCCTAAACTAGTCTGGGATGAACTACTTAATTGATAACCGCCATGGGAGTAATACTTCTAATTGATAACAACCATGGGAATAACACCTTGTATTCTTTGGGGTGTACTAAACTACAAATATATTTGTATTTTGAGGTAAGTATCTTATAACAGAAATATTAATGGAAAGTACTTATTAATTTAGATTCTCGCAAAATACAACAATAGGCCTAATTGAAAAATACATATGTGAAAATTGTACTTTGGAGAGAGAGAGAGAGAGAGAGAGAGAGAGAGAGAGAGAGAGAGAGAGAGAGAGAGAGAGAGAGAGAGAGAATGTTTTGATATAGGTTACTAACAGGTCATTAGGCATTAACAGGACCTTATTTACAATGTATTTCCACCAAAGGTAAATGTGCATAAATTATACATTTTTGCAGCATCATTAAACAATCAAAGTTATCTTGCCCTTATACTTATTAGCTAATGTTTCATCGTAACCTCCTAAGGATTTTTAAGGAATGGAAAATGCAAGCAAAAATTATCAATATTGATAATTTTTGCTTGCATTTTCCATTCCTTAAATATCCTTAGGAGGTAACGATGAAACATTAGCTAATAAGTATAAGGGCATGATAACTTTGATTTTTTAATGATGCTGCAAAAAAGTATAATTTATGCACATTTACTGCTTCCCATTCATTATAAAGGTTGTAATCATAGCTCGGGCTCGAGTGCTATATCTCTGTCATTTATTATCTGCAGTTTTCTTCTGGCAGAAAAAAAAAATGTCCTTGATTTCAATTTTCATTTGAGCCATTCACTGCTTGTGCCTGTTATTTATCATGAAAGACGTTGATTTCCAATTTATATGCATTGGTTCAAAATTGTTTTCAAAACAGTTTACCATTATTATACAGCATACTGTTCTTTACCGTTCCACACTATACTCCACTTCTATTTCAAGAAATGTAACAGATTTTTACACAGTCCTTAGGACATATGATTAACCAATTTACCTAATAATTAACAGATTATTTTGCAATGTCAATAATAATAATAATAATAATAATAATAATAATAATAATAATAATAATAATAATAATAATAATAATAATAATAATCATCATCATCATAATAGAGGTGATTCTTGTGTCTACAAGATTCTTGCGTACATCTCACGTTTAAGGAAACACTTCCTCCATCTATCACTTCTGAAGAAGAAGAAGAAGAAGAAGAAGAAGAAGAAGAAGAAGAAGAAGAAGAAGAAGAAGATTCATTTTGTAAAGACAAAACGACATTACGAAAGCAGAAAGAAAATGAATGCGTTGGCGGTAACTCTGGCCAAGAACAGAGTGAACAAGAATTCATTACGAATTCTTCTCAAGGATTAATTTTTTACAAAAGATTCGGGAGTATTTCTAACTATCTGAAAGTGATTCAAAACGTGGCGTCGAAGACATTACTAATTGTTAATGAAAAATACATAATATCAAGATCATTATAATTTTACTTAATGACTGAAGCGATGAAAAAGAACTTTGCTTACTTATCAACCATCTGTCATTTTATGCCAATGAGTGAAACATTCGCCATTAAATTATAAGAAATTAGAAATAAATTCATAATTTGGATGATGCTTAATACTTTAATAGATGCAGAAGCAAATTACGATGCTACGTACAACACGCAATAAAAGACCCTTTAGAGACGCCGTGTAAATAGTATCTATACAATCTGCAATAAGGAATACATACAAACGTCCTGTTGTGAGTACAGAATTGTATGAAACTTACTTGAGAGAACTGTACCGAAAATGTACATTACAAAAAGTCTCCTTTAACTGCAGTGTTGCTATCATACTTTAATCAATGCAAATAAAGTCCTAAAAGATAGTGTTACTTCTTTTACAAAACAATTCAGGTGAGAACTTGTACGGTAAAGAACAAAGATGGATGCCTTGGGACTTCATATACCAGGGGTCAAAATACAAGGAAATCGTCAGTCGGTTGGCTGGTCGTAAAGTACAGCGAGAAAGATTATTGTCCAAATGCTGTTGTATAGGCTTTCTGTTTAAAACGATCACAAAAGCGAAGATAGCACAGAAACCACAGCATAAAAAAGTATTAACTCATTATATAGAACAATTAGCTTCCTAAGAGAGGAAAGGTTATTAAAGGAAGGAACATATGACTGCTGCTCGAATAACAAGCCCTGACCAGAGATAACCATGAAAGAGCTAGGAGTGAAAGAGTTCATTCAAATTAAGCAGGAGGTAGAGAGAAAGTTGATTTAAAATCAATTCATCTGGATAATGTCTTCTCAGCTCGGCGAATACTAAGATGTAGTAAACTTGTGGATGTTACAAAATCAGTTGCTGGAAGAAGAAACCCATCTTTCAATTCATAATCCTTTTTGGGGGCTGTACAAAAAATCCCTCATAAAAACTGATAGCATTGCCTCGGCAAGAATGGAATGGTCAACAGGATTAAAACATAAGGAAGCGGAAAAATAATTTTGCAATGTATGCAAAGTCAGTAATAACCTGGAAATCCATGTGATATACAGAAGAATACCAAAAATTATACATCTATCAAAGTGCATGAAGGTCGGAAATTTAAATTACATGCCTTAGATCAAATCTGTATGAATGAGACAGTAAGTTTGAATATTGCACAGGTAAATACAAGCTCATGTATATCTCAATCTAATTAGTTTAATCCAATTCCACATACAAATGAAACTAAGCACAAAAAACTAAACATGAAAAATATATTTTACATAAAGTAAAACCCTCTGATGCATTACAGGTAATTACATTTAAGCTTAAATTAATGTAATTATTTCAGGGTAATTTATTCCCGCTATTATTATAATCGGGCCAACTGCATCCATGACTAAATAGGCTAAAAGCGCTGTTTCACACAAAAAAGAAAAAAAAATCCTGTTTTAAGTTTAATACGTAATTCCAAATTTGTTATATTTTCATTCTAATACCCATTTCCTATCTAAGCGGAAATGAAAATTCAGTGATGTAGATTACAGCTTCTTGTCTGACTTTTTCGATCTTGTTTCCTTAATGTTATTCAGGTTTGTATATTTCAAGCAGGATTTCCTGATTTCATGAATTATTTCTCATCTCTCAATGGCAATGGGACTTGGTCAATGATTATAGGGGATTTTAAGATTTCATTACATAAAAATACCTATCATTTCTGGAAGCAAATAAAACTGTATCATAAACGAGGATCTTAATGAATTTTCAAGTTTTGCAAAAGGTAAAAGAATTATATTGTGATGATGTTACAAAAATGTAAGCCAAAGATCTTTCATGTAACTTTAACAGAAAACATAACAATTAACAAATATAACAATGAAAGCAATCAAAAACATACTTCATCTTATTAGATAGCAACAAAATTGACAGTAAATTTTCTAATCTTACACATATCATTTAAAACTTGTCACCAGGATTATTCACAACAGAGTTATTCCAGTTGTTTAGTATAATAAATATCTCTACAGCAGAATAATAGGTCATGTCCATTATGCGTGGATAATCTCTTTCACATAGAAGATAACAATGTTTCCTTTTTCCTGAAGTTAATTCCTTTTGTTGTGATCTTAATAACACCATCTTTAACTGCTGGGCGATCATAACAAATAACCCATAATCCTTAAAATGATTATTACGATCACCATTAATGCAAGTGTTGCAACTTAAATTGTCAATGAACCACTTGCCTGTATTAGAAAAAGACTTCTCTGTCAGAGAACACTTCAAAACAAATCGTGAGACACAAGTTATAGTGCTACAACTATGGCAATTGAAATTAAGCTTTTAGGACGAAATAGTAGAGAATTTATTAATAATCCTTTTAACAATAAGACCCTTCTTAAGGGCCTTAGAGTGTCCTGGAAATTCCGTGATCTATTAGTCCTGGAACCTCCGTTACCGGGCGTCTTTCGAGTCCAGTCTACTGGAAACCTCTCCCATATCTTCCGTCACCTTCTCCCTTTAGCATTCAATGGGCAATTACGCCGGTTACCTCATCATACGAATCCTGGGACTCAAACCCTTATCCTTAATTACTGCGGGGAATTCAGGATAGTGAAGTGTGCCTTCCCGAACGACCTTCGTTACAAGACGTTTCAAACATTTTGTAGATTAGTTAATGCAGCATAATCCCGTCGTGTTAAGTACATGTTCATTTATCTCTCTCTCTCTCTCTCTCTCTCTCTCTCTCTCTCTCTCTCTCTCTCTCTCTCTCTCTCTCTCATAAACATTTAACAACTACTATCGTTTACAGAGGCCGTGTAATAGTGTTTTTCCCAAATATCTAACAAACCGGCTTATGAATTTCCATGAAACTACAGCAATGAATGTTTCAAACATTGGCCTAATTTTTGGTGGTACAATGAATTGACAGATGTGCTTAATTAACCCGTTTACTCTTAGAAAAAAGAGGAACTTCTTCCCTTCCTTCGGAGCGTTTCCAAGAAGTGTTACTTAATCACGTAACTGTGACGCAGAGGTTCCCCCAACCCTCCTTAGTTGTTTACACCTATGGCTATCCTAGTACTCCTCCCCCTTCCTTTCTTGCCTTCTTTCCTTCATTCCCATTGTTATTAGGCTACAGAGTAAATCCCTGTTAGGAAAGACTGTGTATTGCACATATAAAATGAGCCGGAAGAGCAATAAAATGTTTTATGGTAGTAGATAATGATTAGATGGGTAACACAAATTTTCTAACACAATAGAAGAGGTTTAAAACAGGGGTGTGGAATCGCACTAAGAGATATTCTACTCAGACTCCTACAAATTTTAGATTTGCGACTAAAAAATAAAATAAAATAATAAAATAAAAACATTAGTAGAAATAGAAAACAATTTTTTTCCTTGAGAGTGATGATGAATAGAATGTATAAGTGTCCATTTCTTGTTTTTTTTTTCTTTCATCCCTCATAAATCTATGGTTTCCAGCAATTCGTGATAACATCATTTTGGAAAAGCAAAGCTAATGAATACTTTGATACGAGTATATCAGCTTGGCATGTAGACAATGTCAATGGATTTCTCAAAGTAAGGTTGATTGGTTCATTAATTGAAGTCTGGTATAATTCCAGTGACAAAGTCGCAATGATATTTGTCACATACCTTTAAGTAACAAAAACAGGTACTGGTACTTATAACGTAAATAAATATATAAAACTATAGGTTGAAATATAATAAATCTTATGTATGTATGAACACACACACACACACACCCATATATATATATATATTATATATATATTATATATATATATTATATATATATCTATATATATATATATATATATATATATATATATATATATATATATATATGATTTCAAAACTTATCAAATGGCCGATGTCAATGCCCTTATATGAAACATCTTTTAGAAGTCTACCTTCTAATGAATTCAAGCTACTCTCTCTGGTGAAATTGATATGATAAATTATATCAAACAATGCTCTCTGTCATTTTCTTCCTGGCAATTGATGTATCGAGTAACCTGTGTTGTATGGAAGAATGAGTCCTACCGGTTAACCTAAAGAAAACTATATTTCTATTGCTTTACCAACACTCTCTTGAAGTGCGAAGTGTAGGGTTAGCATGGCTTTTTTCGTCTCCTGTCATAAGTCCCATTCGTGATCTTCAATGTAAGTGAGTGGGTATTTATAAAAGGTTGGTCTTGTGTTTAGGTAAAGTCTAAAGTCACGAATCACATTACTAGGTATGCTGAACTTTTACTGACAAAGAATTTCGTATTGCCTGGGGTAGGTCATATGACAATTATCTATGGAGTTAAACAGGCGTTTAACAATTCTGGGGATGGGAGGTACAGGGAAAGAAACATTATAACAACGTCACTGAGGGACGTCATCACTTTTGCGAATGTGTGGGTGGCTAAGACTGGCTTTAGCCTCATTTTTTAAAGTAGAAAAGTTAATGAAACGTAATTGGCAATGCACAGTATTTCCCAAAATTAGGCCATTGTATGAAGCGCTCCCTGCTTTGATATCATGGAAATCCATCAGTTATTTTAGGAGTTATTTATATATAAAAAAAAAAATAAAAAAAAAAGACACTATTTACACGGCCTCTGGAAACGGTAGTAACTTGCTGTGGTATAGTGGTAAAAGCAATTAAATCAACTACCTTATCATATAGCTTTATAAAGAGCATTTATGAACATGCATACACGAAGATCAGTAGAGCCAATAATGAAATGAATCCTCAATTGAAACACAGCAAGAAATACACGCAGGCGTGAATAAATAATTAAGAGTTTGTTCACTAAAATAAACTAGGTTTGGATATTTTCAAAGTGGAAGCGTGCGCGAATGGTTTTAATCGTCTTTTGCTGGAATGTAAAACATTTTGTCCAAAAATACATAAAAAGAATTATAGGCTCACGTACAGGTATTTCATCAAAAATTCTAAAAGGGTTATTCATCTCTCTCGAATATTTTTTTTATAAAGATCACTGACAAAATTACGAGAAATAGACTGGGTGCTTAAAAATAACCGCAAATCTCTGAGCAGTGCGAAAACGGGGAAAATGCTCTGGAAAATTAATTCAAACTGGAAAGAAACTAAATTTTAGCCTTGGCAAGCCCTTTTCAAGAAACCTTATTTGGGCAAAATATTCATTAAGCTCTGGAACAATTCTATGGAAGAAATTAAAACAGGGGTTTTGCAGAAATGTTGAAGTAATATCATATATGAAACTGAACCTGATTCTTGAACTTTATTACTTTATGCTTTTCAGTTATTTGGAGAGAGAGAGAGAGAGAGAGAGAGAGAGAGAGAGAGAGAGAGAGAGAGAGAGAGAGAGAGAGAGAGAGAGAGAGAGAGAGAATAGAATATATCTAACGTCTTCATTAGATACTTTGATTCCTTTAACTTCTCATGCTTTTTTATGTTGGAGACTATTCATAAATTGGAGAATTTGCATTTACGCGTCAGTGCAACTGCCTTTGCCTAATATTAAGGTAATGGACAGGCTTTTGCTATAGTTTTTGAGTCAGTGGCTTTTACTTTCACTTTGCAGTCATTTTATTGATGCTCTTTTCTTCAAAAAGAAATCCAATGACAGAATGACAATGTTCCTTGAAAGGGGAAAATCAGCACTGTCCAAAAGACTATGTGTATGGTAGCCAGAAATAGAGATGGATAACTATGGGATTCTTTCTTTGTGCTTCTTTTGTTAACTTCCATGCTATAACCCACGAAGAAAATATTTTGGAAGACGTATAAGGTTAATAGATTTACTACTGCAAATAACTGGATTAAGATTGTCACCAAGATTAAAAATGACCATCTGTTCTACACCAAAAACAATGTTACTAAAAAGTAAGTATTTACAATAATAAGAAAAAAAATTGTAATGGGGGTTGATTTGCTTAGAATTAATAGTGGCTTACACAATTGGTTGGCCAATGACCCTTTCGTCACCACAATATCAATCTGATCGAGATTGATTAGCTGTTGGTTTACTGCGGTTAATTTTGTCCCTGGTTTGAAATCATAGAGCGTATTTCTAATAAATGTTAAAAAATACATAGCTTCTGGAATACTTTCATATATGATCATATATTCCCTCCCAAGTATCTTAACCAATTCAAATCAGTTTCTTTCCCCATGCTTGTCTAATAGGAAGTGGTTATTTGCGTATTTCAAATTTCATGGTTATTTCCTCTGAAGGCAGAAGTCAACATACCATCTAATTTTTCTTTACAAACATGTATCGTTTGCAAATTTACTTTCTACTTCAAAGGACAATGATGACCTCCTCTAAATTATCTAAACTTCCTCTTAAAATGCAATGCGGAAAATTACAATAATTAACTGACCTAGTAAGCAGCCTATTAGGTAACTCGCTTATATAAATTCTAAAATGTGGGAAAAAGTCTGGGTAGCAACAGTGAGTTGCTGATGAATCATAAAAAAGAAATGAGAAAAGAATTTGGAAGTTGGATGCCATTCAAAACGAAAGGATCTTCCTTAGGACGACTGAGTCCGCTGGAACGACACTTTTGTTGATTTATTTCGACTTGGCCAGAAGAGTGACGATGGAGATGGAGGCAAAAGACACGAGTCTGTGATTCTGTTTATGCACCGCCGTGAGATGAAAAGATGAAGATAACAATAAAAACTCAATCCTTTTCTAGAATTACATGAAAAAATCTCCAGTTACTTTCATATTTTTCTTGTTTCAGAAAAACAATCATATCTTTCACATATGCTGCTCTCCTCATCAACCTCTCTGTCTCATTTTTTTTTTAATAACAGTATATTATTAGAGAAATGTACGTTCCTTATAAGATAAGAATCCATTCATTACTAATCATGCTTAACATCCAGACCTACCTCCGCTCTCCTCTATCTCTCTCCAATAATAAATATGTTCTATTTTACATATGAATATTTCTATAAAAGGCCTTAATTGCAAGATTTCCCTACTCCAACCCGAATATAAAACCTATAGAATTTCCTTTCAAAATAAATTTTAATAATATCGAAAGAATACATTCCCACTGAGCTTGAAGATATTTTTTTCAGTAAAGCTAACTGAACAAGCCAGATTTGGGAGATTTTTCATTTCCGTGATGTGAGACACCAAAGAAGCTTCTCGTTGAATTTTATGTAGATGGAAAACATATATATATATATATATATATATATATATATATATATATATATATCATATATCGGAAAAAAAACAGGGTATTCGATAGTAACTCTTTAAGAGACTGTTATTACTATTATTTACATTCTTAAAATGAGTAGCATTAACTTTGTAACTTTAGACGTGTGATTAACATCCCGGGATACATACTCGGGATGTTGACGATGCATTGCATTCAAATTGAAATTTGACTATTTTTTGTGTCACCATTTCAACTGATCTTAACAACACAATCGAAATCATACAGGTGTTAAATACCCTACATATTAGAAGTCATATTGAAGCAAATGTTGGAAAATTGTGACTATTTTCAAGAAGATGTAAAATCATGATCTCTTTCCGTCCAAACAGACATATCTTTTGTTAAAATCGGCAAACAAGTCTTCTGACATTCGCACTTATATACAGGAAACATGTGGATGAGGTAAAATAAAGTTGAGATAAGTAAAGAATAACACACTTTGTCAAGGTCAAGCATAGTGAAAGAAAGAAAAGCCTTCATCTGGAATACGGGTGCACGAGTGAGGGAAGGGGAAGGGGAAGGGGGAGGGGAAGGGGGAGGGGAAGGGGAAGGGGGAAGGGAAAAGGGGAAGCTTGAGGAGAATAAGAGGGCCTGGGAAATGAACCATCAAAGAAAACAATACGAGACGTGAGAGAAATGTGATTACAATGTAAAACACGTAACGCTTTAATAACAAATTTAGTGACAAAAATTATGAATATGGTTTTATTGGTTTTGTATTAAAGATTGAGCCAGTTCCAATAACTTTTACCCCCCCCCCCCAAAAAAAGGGGGGGGGGGTGGCAAACCAGATATAATAGATTAAAATTTTAAACACCATCGTCGCAAATCATCCTATTTGTTAAATCAGAGACTGTGCTAAAGAATAGATGTAGAAAAAAAAGTTCAGAGACTCGCATCTGTGTCCGAAGATTGACACTAAATAAAAATAAAACAGAAACATCTTTCGTCTTTTGTTTTGATTAAATGCCGCAACTTAAATGCCCCAGTTCAAGTTCGACTTCCTCCTATGTTGCACTTTGAGGAAGACTTGACTCTAACTCGTTCAAAGCTGCGGAAATTTTTGATCAACGAAGGGGATAATAAATGGAAATGATTATTTCTCGACTCTATTTCCCTTTTCTGAATTCCTCTCTGAGAGTTTGTGACCGGTTGCTTTCTTGAAAGGATTTAATTTCCTTTTTCCTCTTTTATTACAATTTATATTTTATTTTCATTCCTTCATTGATTTGCACATTCGTTATGTCGAGAAGGTTTACATGAATTTAAACTTGATTCGTTAAATAGATCGGTTACATTATCAAAGCCCATCACATATTAAAAAAGTATTCAACCAAGCCAATTCACAACCAGTTATCATAGGAACTGTACACTTTAGTCCAAAGCAATATTAATAAACACGGCAATTCAAGAATAGAGTAGAACAACCAGAACATCTGAATTACCAAAAGCCAACCTGGGTGCTGTAACTTCATCTCAGTTAACCACTTAAACAATATGGAGAGAAGCGACTTTCAGCTCGATATAGGATATATGATCGCTTGTTGTTCAGAGGAACGTAGTGTAGACTAAAATCGCATTGTGCGTGTATGTATGTGTGTGTGTATATATATATATATATATATATATATATATATACATTACATATATATATATATATATATATATGTCCACCTATTATCTGCCATTCTTATACGTCCTGGCTATCCATAACTCTTATTTGCAGTTTCTCTGCATTTTCATTGAGAATTGTCTTAGTTTTACTCATATTAACTTTCAGTCCTACATTTCTGCTTTCTCTATTCAAATCTTCCATCATCTTTTGCAATTCCTTCCATGATTCACTAAACACAACTACGTCATCTGCAAATCTTAACTTGTTAAGGTATTCCCTATTAATATTAATTCCTACATTCTCCCAATCTAAATTTCTAAAAACTTCTTCTAGGCATGCTGTGAATAGTTCAGGAGAGATGGGGTCAGCCTGTCTAATTCCTTTCCCAATCGAAATTCTCTATGTTTATGTAGTTTTAGGATTGCCGTACTTCCTCTATAGATAACTTCAAGTGTTCTAACATAGGATTCTTCTGTTCCTTGTTTTTGAAGGGCTTTTATTACTGCTGGAGTTTTGACTAAATCAGAAGCTTTCTCATAGTCTATAAATGCCATACATAGTGGTTTATCTTACTCTGTTGATTTTTCTCTTAGCTGATTAATTATATGGATATGATTAGTAGTTAAATACCCACTTCGAAAGTTTGATTAAAGTCTAGCTGTCTTTCTATTCGGCCTAATATGATTTTTGTAAATATTCCATATATTACGGAGTAAACTTATTTGGAGATATTCTTTCAGGTCATTATATTTGTGCGTGTATTTTACTACATACATATATATATATATATATATATATATACAGTATATACATATATATATATATATATATATATACAGTATATACATATATATATATATATACATATATATATATATATATATATATATACAGTATATATATATATATACAGTATATATATATATATACATATATATATATATATATATATACTGTATATGTGTAATTTACGCATAAAAATATCTACACATACACACTAACACATATATACCCATATAAGAAATATATGCAATATAATATCACTTTTAGCTCGAATTTAATCGCTAACTTTTACGAAAAATGCCGCTCATCATAATTCTTTCACCTCTCCTCTAATTAAACATACATAAATACCAACAGGTAACTTTTTGGTTCGCTAAATAAATTTCGGCATAGCTTGCTAATGAAAAAGTAGAAATAGTGATACATAATATATATATATATATATATATATATATATATATACATCTGTGAAAATATTTTTGCATATGAGGTTGTCTGTGTATGTCAGCAAGAGTTTAATTATACATACAAAATTTGAGATTATTTGCAAGAGCTTACTAAATATAAATTTCAATCAAATTTGTCCCAGCAGCAAATGAAGCCACCTAGAGATTTATCCAAAACCTACTTTGTATTTCTTATGATAATAATCGAGAAAATGTCTTTGACTAGGGAGAAAGTGACAAAAGAAACAGGACATCCTAAATATTAAAGTGTCTCTGAGGCGGCGAGATTATTAGACAATTACGAGTAAATTATAGTTACTACCGGAAGACATGTAACAACTTCAACTTGCCTGGTCTCATATATCCAAAAGGAAAAACTACAATAAAAAATGTATAAAATGTTAATTTGAATTTCTGTTCCATTTTCTTATCTGTATCCAGGGAGAAAACGAGCTGATTAACATTTTGGTGTTATCCACTTCCGACGGAACTAAATCTGAGTGCGTATGCGTTGCTTCGGTGCATCTCAGAATGCATTTGTGTAATTGCACATAACCATAACAACAAAAGCAACAGAAATTAAAATGATACTTGTCACCGGCACATGCTTACCTTAATTGCAAAACTATGTATGAAAATATTGAGTAGAAAACTTCCATAGTATTTGGCTGCTTCATATATCTACATTGAAGTCTCCTAAAGCGTGAATTTTCATAAGCTTATAATGGATATCATTTTATTCTAAAATGAAAAAGTCTTGAGTTTGCAAAGAAGCAAAAACAAACACATCCCTACCACGAGACTAATTTTCAAAAGCAGGGTGTTTATCATCATCACCGATCAAGCGTTGAAAATGCTGTCATATAATAGTCGCCTGTGTTCTACCTCTTGCATGGGTGAGATCCTATCAATAGAATGCGTCAATACATAATACAATCAATTTTAATAAAGCTGTTTTCTTACTTCAAAAAGAAAAAAGACATATTGCATCTATGCACATAATTGTTGCAGGGATAATTTCTACCTTTAGCTGTGAATTGTAAAATTACGTTTCAGTATGAAGAAACACAGATTCTTATTTACAAGTAAGTTACGGACAAAACGGAAACGTAAACATGTATAAAACTGACGCTAAAGCCTCTATTTGCCATAATTTCCAAACTAGTATCTATTTCATATTTTTTTTAGTATATGAAATAAATAACGAATTAACATAGAAAAAACATAGCTGGTGCACATATATTTTGTGGGAATCAAAGTATCTCTTAACGTGTGTATATATGTACCTATATTGCTGCTTTTATCCATTTATGTCCAACTTCATGTATGCTCATTTCCAAAAATGTTTATTATCTGGAGATTTTATGTTTGGAATATTCTTTCAAATGGCTGTCGAAATACCGTACGTATCATCGAGCTTCAAAAAAAAAAAAAAAAGAAGAGAGAGAGAGAGAGAGAGAGAGAGAGAGAGAGAGAGAGAGAGAGAGAGAGAGAGAGAGAGATCCGGTTTAACAACGTAAGGAAAATAATATTTTTAGGTTAAAATAATTGGCTACTGTAAGAATATCAGTTACCAGAAGTATTCTCACTATTCTAATATAAAAAAAAAAATGCAAAACCCCTCTTTACTAAGTCACTTTACAAACTATTGAAACAAGAATCACCACATCATAGAAAAAATATGATAAACACGTAATTCATTCACTATACA
>NC_090727.1:19327414-19354914 GCF_036898095.1 Palaemon carinicauda | reverse complement strand
GCGCTACGGCTCTACTCTCAACAAAAATGTTATCAAAGGGAACCACTCAACACCACAAGAAATCTTGTTCTCAAATTTGAATCTCTCTCTCTCTCTCTCTCTCTCTCTCTCTCTCTCTCTCTCTCTCTCTCTCTATATATATATATATATATATATATATATGTATATATATATATATATATATATATATATATATATATACATATATATATATATATATATATATATATATGTATATATATATATATATATATATATATATATATATATATATATACATATATATACATATATATGTATGTATATATACAGTATATAAAAACAAATACATGTAAATATGTATATATATTCATTTTTTCAACAATAAGCCGTGTTCCCTATAACAGGGAATTGCTGTGAAGAAAAACAAATATCTGCCTCACGGATCATTTAACTGATAACTGGAGGATTGTGGTCTGTCAGTTCAGATTGATAGGATCAGACTGACTTCTGTCAAAGAGGTAGTAAGAGGTACAACCTCGAATTTGCTGTCCTAGAAAGGGTCAACATGGCTTTTTATATCATTGTACACATGTCATAGGGCAGCGGAAATACCTATAAATGGAGAATGAAACTTATGAGACCAACTATAATTACTTACGTCAGATGAATCTAGTGGTGGCAGTACAATCTTGATAATGATACCATTATAAGTGTTAATTGTTTATAGTGCATGTAAAGTATATTAGCCTATATCTCAAGGAAATGGGGGTGACTAGTTAAGGGTTGTGAAACCCCTTGATGCGAGGAAATGATTAAAAATGAAACTATACTTGAGATTACTCGAGTGCCACATGTGGATGAGATCATGGTGAGGAGTAGATGGAGATTGTTTGGGCATACTCTTCGAACTCCCCAAGAGAGATTAGTACACCAAACTTTCAACTGGGCTCCACAAGGGACTAGAAGAGTTGGAAGACCCATGTCTACATGGCTGAGGACTATGAAGCGTGAAGTAGAGGATGATTTAAAAGCTCAAGATAGAGACGACTGGTGAAATCTAACCAAGGTCCTGTGCGTCAATAGGCGTAGGGGGAGATGAGGATGATGATCGTGATGATGATGCCTAGGAGGCATATTATTATTATTATTATTATTATTATTATTATTATTATTATTATTATTAATTGCTAAGCTAAAACCCTAGTTGGAAAAGCAGGATGCTATAAGCCCAGGGGCTCCAACAGGAAAAATAGCCCATTGAACAAAGGAAACAAGGAAAAATAAAATATTTCAAGAACAGTAACAACATTAGAATAAATATCTCCTATATAAACTATAAAAAGTTTAACAAAACAAAAAGAGAAATACGATAGAATAGTGTGCCCGAGAGTACCTTCAAGCAAGAGAACTCTAAACCAAGACAATGGAAGACCATGGTACAGAGGCTAAGGCACTACCCAAGACTAGAGAACAATGGTTTAGTTTTGGAGTATCCTTCACCTAGAAGAGCTGCTTACCATAGCTAAAGAGTCTCTTCTACCCTTACAAAGAGGAAAGTGGCCACTAAACAATTAAAGTACAGTAACCTCTTGGGTGAAATGAATTGCTTGGTAATCGTAGTGTTGTCATGTGTGTGAGGACAGAGGAGAGTATGTAAAGAATAGGCCAGACTATTCAATGTGAGTAGGCAAAAGGAAAATGAACCGTGACCAGAGAGAAGGATCCAATGTAGTTCTGTCTGGCCAGTCAAAGGACCCCATAACTCTCTAGCGGTAGTATCTCAACGGGTGGCTGGTGCCCTGGCCAACCTACTACATATGCGTAAGATTTGACGAGGCCAGATAAATAAATACAGACGTATCTTCATTCAATCTCCACATTCGTCCGTTCACTAATGTTTGCAAAAATATAATACTTGTTGATTTCAATCCAATTCTAGGAAGGTTTTGACAGGGAGATATGATGAAATCAGCTCAGTCATCTGATCACTTAAATTATGCAAAAAATTAAACTTGGTCAGAGGACGAAATAAAACCCCACTGAGTAAAACATTAACTTAATTGATTTTTTAATCATAAACGAGAGAGAGAGAGAGAGAGAGAGAGAGAGAGAGAGAGAGAGAGAGAGAGAGAGAGAGAGAGAGAGTGTGTGTGTTGTCTGTGTCCTTCTTGTGGTGTAATGTATCCTTTTTTGTGTGTATTATGTTGTAAATAAAATGAATGAAGGCAGCTGTGAAAGGCGCTGACATTCAGCGTGAAATGACAAAAAGGATTTCTCACTAAGCGTCAATGCAGTAAAGAAAGAGTAGGACATACTCGAATTACATCAAAACTACAAAATGACATTCATCGAAAATTTCTGTGAATTGTTAATTGCAAAATCAACTCAAGAGGGAAGAAACCTTTTGTGTAGAACAGAAACGCTGCCTACAAATGAAACGTTAAGTGAAGTACCGAAGTCAAAATAATGGAAATGCTCAAAAAAAGGGAATGTCAAATTTTATGATGGCAAATCAAACAAACCTCTCTTTGGAAGGTCACTTCACCAAATGGAAGGACAAAAGGAAATTAATATATATAGACTAGACTGGAACATATAATCAACGATTGAATGGCATATTGTTCTAGGCGGGGCAACTCCTTTCAAAACGATACTCTTAAATGCTTATACAATATGTAACAAGGTAAATATCAGGTACTGTATGTTGTAAGAAAATCCATACCAATGTAATAGCTGCTTAAGAAAAAAAAATAAAAAAAAATACTCTGTATTCTGTATAAAGGTGCAATTCTGGTTCATGTTGAATAATTAATTTATTACTTTCCCCTAGGCAACGTGATTTTAGGTAACTGGGCCACTTATTACTTAAAACTTATATGGAAGAAATCAGATATTGCACGTTTTTAAATCTCCTCTTTTCATTGTTAGGATATTTTATTATTATTAAAGAATTTCCTTCCATCATTTACATTATCAAAGAATTATCTTTGTCATAATCATTTATAATCGCTGTTTTGTTTGTATTCTAGTATTGTTTCAATACTCGGTACAATTAAATATACACCATTTCGTATAATAAATTAAATTCAATCTCTCTTACAATCCATTTCACTTCAGTACAAGAATGATGTCAGGATGCCAGATAACTCATAATCAGTACAATAATGGAATGTACAGGAGAGACCCATCCCCTTTATTCATAAACATTATTTTAACCAATAGGAAAAGAGCTTCTCTTATTCTTAGGCAGTCATAAAACACAAGTAAAGCTGCTAAGTCCTAAGTTTACATTATGGAGAGCAACAATACTTGGATCGGAGGGCGTGAAGATCGTTTCCATTCCTTATAGCGCCACGTCCCCAACAGCTCAAAGTCCACTCAAGGTGCATTCATGTCCCCATAAACAATGTCTGAGGTACTTTTAACAAAAGTTATTACTAGAGTGACGGTTACCGACCTCGACAGTCGAATGTATGTCTCTTTGACCGAATACACAAAGACGAATGACAAAAGACAGCTGCTTATCCTCGTTACTCTCAGAATTAATATTGACAGCCACTTATTTTTCATTTCCTTAGTAACTTTACTCCCGTTTCCGAAAGAACAGTTGCAAAGAAAATTTCATTAAGTCATGTCGTTACACGACAAATATGAAAGGAAATGTCTACAACAAATAAAATAAAGTAAAATTGGGTAACTGAGTCAATTATTTCTGTTATATTCCTTAATAAACATATATTGATATCCTTGTTTCGAATACTGAATTAAATCACTTTAGGCCCCTTATGACAGATTGGCTGTGACATTTTAGCGAGCAAAATAGTAATTGAATTACAATTTTTTTAATGAATTTCGGAGTGTTCCATATATAATTAACTACCTGTAATCATATTATGATTTTATGTCAAACTTAATTCTAATAACTACTTTAGATACGGGACGAATTAATAATGATATGTAGTCCTCAAAAAATCCTCAGGTGCAAAAAAAAAAAAAGAAAAGAAAAAAAAAAGTGTACATTACACATAAACAGAGAGAGAGAGAGAGAGAGAGAGAGAGAGAGAGAGAGAGAGAGAGAGAGAGAGAGAGAGAGAGAGGTCGTAATATTTCTAAGGAACTGAGATATTAATGGGTAACCTTGGCAATAAAGTTTGATGATTTATGGTATATCATGAAATTCTTTTGAATGTCTCTGAAACTAAAATTCAAAAGAAAACCTTTAAAATGACTTCAGGCAAAACCAACCAAATTAAACAGCCATTAAGCATCCTTTCTGTCACAATTACCCCTTTATGAGGAATTGTAAAATATTTACATGATGATCGATATTCTGCAATCACTAATTTTCCAAGTTATTAATGCTGTAAAATGAGATAATCTCTGGTAAGAAGAATACATACTCTATTGAAACATTTATCGAGGGATTACCGTTCTTTAGCTCAAACCCCACCTAACAAGATTTTTCAGCAACATTGGCGTAAAACTATTTTAACCACTTTAGCCTTAAAGAGCACTTCATCGTACTGCGATTATCAGTCCAGCTAAGACAATGGATAACTTCTTCATTTTAAAGATTAAAAGCATTAGAATATTTCTAATATGTAAGCAGTATAGCTTTCCAGGCTAATGCCTTCGCAAATATATTGACCATGCCTACATATACTATGCCTTCGCAAATATATTGACCATACCTACATATTATATGCCTTCGCAAATATATTGACCATACCTACATATTATATTGACCATACCTACATATTATATGCCTTCGCAAATATATTGACCATACCTACATATTATATGCCTTCGCAAATATATTGACCATACCTACATATTATATGCCTTCGCAAATATATTGACCATACCTACATATTATATGCCTTCGCAAATATATTGACCATACCTACATATCATATGCCTTCGCAGATATACAGAACATACATACACATACTCTCACTACTTTTATTACTCAGCTACACTAGCAAGTTTGTTCACCATATTCCAGTTTTCTCTAATTTACTTCAACATTCCAACGTTCGCTTGTAATTATATACTATCTACATTAACTACTACTGAATGCTTAATCGTCCTAGTTTCCTTTTTTTCTCCTACCCATCTCCCAGTTCGCTACCTTACAGCCCTCCCTTCTTCAATATCTTTGAACTGCATGACATTCCTCTTCGTTCTCCCCCCTTCTCCTCCTCTTCAACTTCAACCTCTCACCTCTTCCTCCTCCTACAACTCTCCCACTTCATCCCTCCTCTTCCTCTAATCTCTCATCAAAATCCAAATAACACATAGGCTTCTCTCATATAATGAACAGAGCCTTTATATATTAGTGCAGGTGTTTGTTATTTTTGAGGGAAGTTGAAATTGTCTAAATATTGTTTCATCAATGATCTGACGAATGGAAAATAATCCTGTTTACAACGAGAAACGTTTTATTTGACTCATATTTCAATTATTTCTTTAAAAATTTAATTCGCAATCAGAACTAAACTTAAAAAATGATAAGTTAGCCCATGATATTATCTAGCTAGTTTATGAAATAGGATACTAATGAAAGACTACGAAGGCTTACAATTTCAGTTAAAGAAATGAGCAATAAACATTCTCGTTCCCTGCAAGTTACTACATCTATGCGTAAAATATAAAACTTATTGTAAAATTAACATTTATTTTGCTTCCTTCATTAATCCCTTCTCTTGGATAAGCGTTTCAAAATACTCTGAACGATAAACAAAAATACCCAATATTTCAGTCCTTATTTATAATTGGTCATTAACCCCCGACACTTGACTAACATCTCGCCTCTACTTAACATATATCACTCTTAATAAACTATACAAGGGTGACGCAAGCAAGCAAACAGATAAGAGTATAAAATGTATAAAGTTTAACTTGCATCCACTTTACGCTGAATAACATTACATTTTCAAATTTCAAGAATTGAATGCAAAAGTATGTTTCATGTATAACTGACAGCTAGCTACGAAAATTAAATAAATATGACCACTAACTCTGTAATCCGGTTTGGTTGTGGGGATGGGATCGTCAGCTTTACTGTCAAGTCGATGGAACCACGAAAGGTGATGCAAAAGTCAAAAATGTGTTGGTTTTTAATGTATTTGAGCAGGAAAAAACACAAAATAAGTCAACGTTATGAAAGTTTTAATGTTAGATATCTGTATAATATACAAGATTGATATAATCATAAACAGGCTGCTTATCATTGCCATTATTATTATTCAGAAGGTGAAAGTTGGAGAATGCAATTACTTCTGTAAGCTAGCCTCTGCAGATTACAATATCATTATACATGAGAGTAAAACTCATTTAAGAGGAGCATACTTGACCGGACCGATATAACAGTAAAAATAATATGAAAGCAACACTCCACTTTGAAGTTGCATTGGAAAGCATGTAACGCCCTATCAAATATTCTAGCTATTCTAACATAAAAGAAACAAGACTGGCAAGATAAATCGCGGAAGGATCGATGGAGAGCTGGTTTGAAAAAAAAAAAAAAAAAAAAGAGCCTCAACAGAGATAATGGAATGAACATATTTTACTCCACAAATCTCCTTTTCTTTAATCCAATCGCCAGAGGGACGCCAGAGCTGCGTGGGACTTGAGAAGAAGAAGAAGAATAGAGGGATTCAGACGGGGTCATTTATTACGGGAGAGTTTGGATTACCAATGCTTGCAAAGAATGGTTTATTGGATTCCGAGGGATCTACATGATTCAAGTTTTTGATTCCTAATTTGGGAAAATTCTTTCAGGTCTGTCGACTAAAAAGCAAATGAAATGTAAAAGGTTGGACCATTGACGTCATTGTAATTACTTTTGACAAATTTTCCCTTGTCGACATTCATAGTGTTTAGTAAAACTATTTAATATGGTTTGTGACCTATAGAACAATTATCATATGGTCATGGAAATGACAGACTATAATAAATATTGTAAGGGAAACGCGCAATGAGAAAAAAAATTGAATAGAGAGAGAGAGAGAGAGAGAGAGAGAGAGAGAGAGAGAGAGAGAGAGAGAGAGAGAGAGAGAGAGAGAGTACAGCATAGTATTTGTGGAAACATTTCCTTGGTGTCCACTAGATAGTGAGATAAAGAGACAAATAGAAGTTACAGAGATTAGTGCGTTCATTTCTCAACATATGCAAACTGACGTGAATAAACCGATGAAATTTTTCGAGAGAAATATGACCTTGCAATGTTTTGGGACCATAAGCAATATGAGAAGAATTTTCCATCAATATCTAATGGACAATTATCGAAAGACTTGAGCGAAATAAGTATTCGAAAATTTAAGTAGCTGTACAAGTGAACATTAATAAAAACAAGGAAACAAGGGAAAGTATCTCAAGCAATATGACGTCCTTAATAATTACCACCAGTCAGCTTCTCAAACAATATACAGATGCAAAACATAAAAACATATGTATATGTCTGCACAACCCCCCCACATACACAAAGTGTATATATGCATATATATATATATATATATATATATATACATATATATATATATATATATATATATATATATATATATATATATATATATATAAGTACATGCACATCTATCTATCTATTATACACACACACACATATTATATATATATATATATATATATATATATATATACATACAGTATATATATATATATATATATATATATATATATATATATATATATATATATATATATATATATATATACAGTATGTATATATATATATATATATATATATACCGACGGTTTCTTGAATAATGAGGATATTCCATTCTGTTTAATTTTGGTATTTGTTATTGATAATTAAGTCCATGCAAGGCATTATTTAACTCGGGTCACTTTATAATTAGATATTAACCTTAATTAGCAAAGTTGATGACATTCATTCCAAGAGATTATTTCGCTTCAGCGTTTACCTTTGTTCTCGGCTGTGAACATACATTTAACTTTGCATAAGAAACACTTCATTAAATAAATTGTTGAATAATCAATACTTTATTAAATCAAAACCATAAAATCAGATAACTCTGATAACCTTCATGCTATTACTTGATTCAATGAATGATACTCCAGGAGCCAAGGGGTGTTCGCATGCTAAAAAGGGCCCCTAGGTTACTCACTATTTTCTGAAAGAACATCACCTGGGGCATCATTTTAGCGAGGGTAGACATTCTGAAACCCGGCAGTAATCTTGCTAGGGATGGTTTTGTAGCTATTGACCATACTAAAAATTTCCGCAAAAAATTTGGGGTAGGGGAAATTCAAATCTTAATAACTCAGTAAGGAAATAAGCTATTTGCATGAAATACCCTTCAAAATGTAGCTTATAGGGCATGCTACAAGATGAAATTAAGAAATATTAAAATAGGTCAAGGTCAAGGTCACCAGAGCTCAAGCAATGACGTAATTTGACACTTGCTCAAAATCTGGGCCTCTAAAACCTTAAAATTAAAACAGAACCCAGTTGTAAACTAATTTATTCTTTTATTTGTAGATTCTAGTAGAGTACTACATAGGATAGTTTTTAAAAATTATTTGAAGAAAAAAAACACACACCTTAACCCTTTTATTTCAAGTCAAAATATCGAAAAAAAAATGGCAAAAATTCGATTTTTCAAAATTTTACGCTAGTTATGTTGGCTGTTTGAAAGCGTATCAAAAGAGATTAAAGCAGCCCCAAATCTTTAAACAGCACATGATTGAATAATAAGAAACCTATCATAATGTCATAATGTCTAAAACCTGTCTTTTAACCCTCTCAGGCCCAAGACGAAAATATTTGAAAATCGGATAAATGCCATTTTTAAACTAAACAATTTGATATGATGAATCGTTCAAATAATCAAAGGAAATTAGTTGCCGGTGACACATGGTTATCATGCAGAACCCTTAGGGTTAAAACCAAACTATTAAAAACATCCTCATTGCAAACACTGACGTTTCGCAACCCAGGAAAATTCTTTTATGAAAGTGGAGCTGACATCCAAACCACCATTCAATGTGATTAAATCTATTCTGTATGATGATCTATCCTACATTCTTGCACCCCTTGCCTGAGGCTTGGCATTGACAGTAAGGGCAGCACCTGATGCCACGCATCCCACAGGAACAACATTTCGTTGCATATGAAGTGCATGTGCATGGCATAGGAAAGTCAGGTGGCATCAAAATTTGATCCCGCACTGGATGCAATAGGCCATCCTGCTCAAAGAAACCAAAGTCTATGGGATCAAGATGTGGATTATCCAAACAGTGTGTCTGCATGTATGACCCATAGACAGCCCTTTGGATATGGCCTCTGATCAATCTGCTGGTTGGTGGAAGGTCTAGGATTGTTTTGGAACTGTGGTGAAATACATGGTATCTGAGGTGGTCCATTGTTTGACAATCACCTGGAGCTTTCAATGGATACACCTGCACCAGAAATTTTTCCACTAAGGTGAAATCTGTATCATATGGATTCCTGGCAAAGTTCTGGAGAAATTTCTCAGGCTTGGCCTTCAAAGCCGGTGTTTTCGTTCCGAATTTACTTGTTGAGTCACATCCAGTCAGCTGATGAAGCGGGATGATAACTTTGCACTTCTCAGGGCCCATTCTAGTTGCCAACGTATGGAGGGGAATATATCTTGTGGTGGTTGCAACGCCAGCCTTTATCCACAGTTCCTTTAAACCATGTGCCTTCATAATACTCCAGTGATGCAATCCAAGAACTACCACATCTGTGTCATTAGAAAGGAGAACAACTCGTTCTGCCCCGCAGTTGGTAGCATCAAGTGCTTTTGGGCTTACCATTCCTATTTTCAGGCTTGTCCTGCATTAGGACCACTACCGTATCATGGCTACCCCCTATGCCCGACAACGTGCCTTCCTCATGATCAAGATTATCGAAAGCCCCCATGGTAAACTCTTTGCCATCAAAATTACTAGGAAGAGGGGCCCCAAGCTGACTGGATTCAATATCATATGATGCCATGTCAGAATGATAACGCAGGATTTCATCATAACTTATCGCCCGCCCAAACCTATTGAGACTTGATACCAATAATTTGGACCTACATGCATTGTAAACAGCTTCAGAATTCAGCATATGAAGGGGTGTACGTTTTCTACCATTGTTCAAAATGAAAAATATCACTTGGAACACAGACAAGATCTTATTATGCTTAGCAGTTTCTGAGTCAATTTCAGAATCTTCCAGATTTGCATCAGTGCCTTCTCCATCATCACAATCAATATCAACTTCAAACAATCCTGAGAAGAAATGTCCAACCTGATCTGGAAGGACTATAGCATTGTAGGCATCCTCTAATTCAGTGCAGTCACAAAATTTGTCATCAAGTTCAAAGTCATGTTTCATAATGCACTGTCATAACAACCTGTCAGAACGTTTCAAAACATCAGTGTTAATGTCACAACCGTTTCCACCAGACGTGTCTGATTGTACCTGCGGTGTATTAGCACCTACCCTGAAAAACATTGTGGGCAACCTACTAGAACCTGGAGGCGAAAAAAATGACAACTCATTTTTGTACACACTGATTAGGTACATTTTCACATCTCTGTTTGTAAACTTGTAGTTCAGTTGCTTTTCATTAGAAAACATGTTGCAACAATCGGCTACAAATGACAGGTCGTAAGATTTCCCAGTGTTCAAGTCAGATTCTATATCTTTCAACACATTCTCAAATATATCCAACTTCCGCTGACCAGCTGATTGCGACCCTGAGAGTTTCTCTCCTTTTCGTATGTAGTTCCGAACACATGTCTTATGGCAATACAAATCAGCTCCGAATACTGTATTTGCATCCTGCAAGTCTGAAGTTTTGATATATACCTCGTCTTGCAGAAGCAAAGCTGCTTTCAGAAAGGCATCAGCCCTCCCTTTTTCTGAGATGCGATATTTTGAGTAATCATTGTTGTGTTTGGCATTCCCACAGATTACACACTTTTGTGAGAAAATGTCAACATCATCAGGCTTACATACAGGATCTCTACAAGCAATAGATGATCTCCTAGACCTAGAATCTGAGTGAAATGAGCCCTGCTGTGTACCTGGATCAGGAGACTCTGGACAGCCTGCTAACCTAATTCTATCAAGGGTCTTCATCAGAGTATATTGTTTATAACAGTCATTACTTATGTGGTAAACAATTTTACTATTGTCGACCTGTTTCAATCTATCACAAACAACATCCTTTCGTATAGATGGTGCTTCAGCAATACGTTTTCTGCCGTTATCACTGCTGCTGGTATTAAGGTGTGGCTGATCCGTTTGGCAAATGATGCATTTTTCTATATCAACAGGCGGATGTGGGCTTGGTGGTGGTGTTGATCTCCTCAAGCGTTTAGTTGGTAAACTAGCCATCTCACACATGCACAGAATAGCCTGAAATCAACAGAGGAAACTTTCTTACTACTAACCCCCTGACATTAATTTTTAATGTGTATGCAATTTATCTATGTACATGTATGTTATGTGTATATGTGTATGTATAATGTACACCTAAGATTTTGAAATGCAATGCAACATCTTCTCATCTCTTCACATCAAATGCCCAATGGCTTTAAATTACATGAAATAGTAAGAGAGTACCCACTCAAGGAAGGCTACATGATGTATTTTAATCTAATCTATCCATCTATATGTACTCACCTAGAAATGCATGATTTCCATGAAAGAAACTTAGGGACTCTGATGAGTGGCTTCTTGGACACAAGCAAAATGTACAGTGTAGAAAGTGGGGATTCCCTATAAAGGTGCTGACTCACTGATTCACAGGCCTCTGCATGTATGGCCCAATGCACAGGGAGTAAGTTCAGGTCACAGACAGTAGATTAAAAACTGTGAATGATAAGTGAAAACACTTTCAACACCATTCTTTCAACGTCTACTTCCTACCCCCTACCCCCTTACCCTTACCCTCATGGCCCCTCTGTTCCCCTCTAAAAAGACATTTATAGGTTTCTTACTATTCTTAATCCTGTATTTTCTAAAGTTTTGGGGTGTTTTTATCTCTTTTGATACACTTTCAAAAAGCTCACATAACATGCACAAAATTTGAAAAATTGTATTTTTTGGCATTTTTTTCGATATTTTGACTTGAAAATAAAAGGGTTAAAGTGTGTTTTTTTCTTCAAATTAATTTTAAAAACTTTCCTATGTAGTACTCTACTAGAATCTACAAATAAAGGAATAAATTAGTTTACAACTGGGTTCTGGTTTAATTTTAAGTTTTTAGAGGCCCAGATTTTGAGCAAGTGTCAAATTACGTCATTGCTTGAGCTTTGGTGACCTTGACCTTGACCTATTTTAATATTTCTTACTTTCATCTTGTAGCATACCCTATAAGCTACATTTTGATGGGTATTTCATGCAAATAGCTTATTTCCTTACTGAGTTATTAAGATTTGAATTTCCCCTACCCCAAATTTTTTGCGGAAATTTTTAGTATGGTCAATAGCTACAAAACCATCCCTAGCAAGATTACTGCCGGGTTTCAGAATGTCTACCCTCGCTAGAATGATGCCCCATGTGATGTTCTTTCAGAAAATAGTGAGTAACCTAGGGGCCCTTTTTAGCATGCGAACACCCCTTGGCTCCTGGAGTAAGAAGCATTTTTGCATTTCCAAAGTTAACTTTGAATTGAACTAAACACACCACAAAGATTTTGTATCATTCAACTATTGAATGATTGCAATCCTGAAATTACTTTGAAATTTATACTATTTAAAAAAAAATTAACGTTCTATAAGCAAAATTGAGGAACAACTTATAATGTTGTATTCACAAAGAGTTTCTGGCATTCCTAAGAATCATGTGAGCTACATGTAGCAACAGAAAAATTATTAAATGTGGTTCCAGTGCACTAACAGAAAGGGGTGTTCCCAGTTCTTTGATATGTGCGATAACTTTTTTCGTGAAAACAATGTTACATGATTATTAAGGCTAGGATCACTTCTTCTCTAATCATCTTGAACGTTTTTCAGGGATTTAATACATACATACAGTGCATACTAACACACAGACATCTAACAATCGATATGTATATATATATATATATATATATATATATATATATATATATATATATATATATATATAAGTATGTATATATATGTATGTATGTATGTATGTATATGTATATATATATATATATATTATATATATATATATATATATATAAATATATATATATATATATATAAATATATATATATATATATATATATATATATATATATATATATATATATATATATATATATATATACAGTATATGTGTGTTTGTGTATGTGTAATGTGTTTGGCTATTGAAATTACCTACATGCAATTGAAGACTATGCACTGTTGAAAATGTAATTGACTATTGATTCCTCATAATAAATTAGAAGATGAAAATACTTAGCAATAATTGTTATTGGGAGGTTTTTATCTCACTTATATAATCATGTAAACAACTATACGCTTAATTAACATAAGTCTTCATAAAACTATGATGCTTTTAGGAAGAAGGTTGTTTATTTTCCTTTGATGTGAGCTTGAAATTAATTCTTTGTCATTCAAACATAATCCAGTAAAAGCCCTCAATATAAACATTGCACATGATGGATCCTACTTTGATGCTTTAATCTACGTTGAAAGGTAAAATACTTACATTATTCAACTAGGAAAGGTGTTATGGGGAATCTAATTATTCTGGCTTATTTTTCATGTATACAGTATACTAGTTCAATGCCTCCGGACATAAATGACACATAGAGACTTTTCTTATTCTTATTTCATGATAGGATTATTACACATGCACAGCGAGGACACCCCCAGACGGGTTTCTCTTACTTAACCGACGGACCCAGCTATACTGGCGTCGTCATTAAGCAAGAAACGCGTTCAGTCCCATCTAATATGCTGACACTACTAAATTAGAGGAAATCTCCTCCAAGGAAAGATTCAAGTTTACGGTTACGTTAGTCTCACGCTATTAACTCCCGTCTCATTTCCGAAAGTCAGGATACTTTTGGCAAAGTTAATGCACTCACTGTACAAAATCGAAAGTTCACATACTACATGTTTGTCTCTGTCCCGGGGTCTGCGACATACAGATAAAACTCTGTCCTTTTATCTAAAAGCACAGTTTAAATATTATTATGATTATTATTATTATTATTATTATTATTATTAGTAGTAGTAGTAGTAGTAGTAGTACTTGGTAAGCTACAACCCTAGTTGGAAAAGCAGGATGCTATAAGCCCAGGGGCCCCAACAGGGAAAATAGCCCAGTGAGGAAATGAAACAAGGGAAAATAAAATTTCTAAGAAGAGTAACAACATTAAAATAAGTATCCTACATAAACTATAAAAATTTTCATAAAACAAGGGGAAAGGAAACAAGACAGAACAGCGTGCCCGAGTGTACCCTCAAGCAAGAGAACTCTAACCCCAAGACAGTGGAAGACCATGGTATAGACGCTATGGCACTACCCAAGACTACAGAACAATGGTTTGATTTTGGAGTGTCCTTCTCCTACATGAGCTGCTGACCATAGCTAAAGAGTCTCTTCTACCGTTAACAAGAGGAAAGTGGCCACTGAACTATTACAATGCAGTAACCCCTAGGGAAAAAAGAATTTTTTGGTAATCTCAGTGTTGTCAGGTGTATGAAGACAGAGGAGAAGGTGTAAAGAATAGGCCAGACTATTCGCCATGTGTGTGTAGAGGCAAAGGTAAAATGAACCGTAACCAGAGAGAAGGATCCAATGCTATAATCTAAATATCTTAAATATGAAAAATAGAAGAAACTCACTTTGTACAATGAAACATCGTTATTTTCAAGTCACGGGTTCCAATGCAATCGTCGTAAAATAAAGAATGTATTAAGAGCTATTTCGAGTAAAGAAAACAAATATATGTACCAATTCATAGAAGCTATTTATTGCTACAGTCGACCGAGAAGGAAGGGATGGAACATGCGAAGAACAGAATTTTCTCTCTGATGACCAACGTACTATAAATAAATACCTATGACTGAAATTCGAAATAGGTTGAGCTGAGAATTAAATAATTGAATGACTTTCATAGAAATGTCTACCCTTATTTACCAGTCAATATTTTTCACCATTCAAAAGAACATATGGTAGGCGTCAATGATAGAGGTCATATCAAACCATTCTATAAATATTATACTTGAAGAAAAGTTTTATTACCAGAGTAAGGAAACGTAAATCCTAATAAATAAACATATGTGTGCAACTAAGTTCGATTCACCCAGAAGGTCCCCAAGGACCTGACACGATTCCAGGGGCATTACGTCAAAATATCAGAAAGTTTTGGAAAATTCCTCCTTTTAAAACTTTTGAGACAGCAAAACCTTCCACATCTTGCTTCTTTCCAAAGTCATAATCTTCGCCTCAGAAAGATTCAGTCTTTAAAATTGATGTGAAAATTCAAAATCCTTTTATCAACCTTTCAATGGCTTCTTCAAAGACGCGACAACGTTTCGTTAATCATCAAAACTTGCACTTCAATTTGGGAAAACAACTATTGCTAAAATTCAATGGGGGACAGTGATGGGATGCAAGTGCAGTCGGATATTACATAAAAATAAAATATAAGAATTCACAACATATTTTGTATAATAGGATTGCCATATACATGTACCATTCTTATGCTAAATTATATGAGATGAAAAGTTGATAAAGATTGTCAAAGTAAAACACTTGAGCTCAACTCTGGTGGTAATGACCTCCTAAGAGCAAGAATAAACATCTCTTTGAAAATACAAAAAAATCTTTAAAAACGAAAAAAAAAAAATAGCATTAATATTATTACCAGTACAAAAAAGGTTTCAAAACATAATTGTAAATTGCTTTAAAAATCTTTAAAAATGTTGAAATATATGTCTCTGAATTTAAAAATTGCCTTTAACATGTCTACTTAATTATATTAATTAAAGAGTTAAATAAAAAATAATGCAAAAAAGATGAGAAAAGTAAAAAATTCATATAAAAAATTAATACAGGTGAAAATAAACGGTGACTTGATAATTAATTCGGAATTGCTAATGAAAACTGAGAAGAAAGATAAAATACGTATAAATAATTATCAATAAAATCAACTTCAACGCTATTACAGCATGAATTACCGTTTCCCTAAATGAAGTGGGTTCATTATGTTTCTTATAAAAGGGAGTGAAAAGAAAACGAAGATACTAATGAGTCATGGAAAAAAAACTGCAAGTGATTTGAGCCTTCTGGAAGCGTTGTAAAGATTTTGGGGGCTATGCACGGAGTGCATGTGGTACTGTAAGCCAGTAATTTTGGCCTTCTGGAAGCGTTATAATAAACAACGTAAAGGCTGTCAGATGAATTTTCAACTAAAAACCTAAAACTACAACTAAACGTTGACCTTAAAAATTTGCGATCCCAAAAAAGAATTGCCTAGATCTACTTACTACTATCAACATTTGATTTAACCGAGGACTCGTTTTTTAATGAACAACATTCAGCCTGAATGACGACAGAACGTTATCATGATGTGAAAGGCAGTAAACAAATGGCTTCTCAAAGTAGTATGGATATGACTAAAAAATAATTTGCTTGATTCACATTCGGTTTTAGAATTTCACTAATTTCATAAAAAAATTTAAAATCTAACTATTTAGTCATGAATTTAATATATATATATATATATATATATATATATATATATATATAAATATATATATATATATATATATATATATATATATATATATATAAATATATATACACATAAGTAATACTAAGCCCCTCTCAAAATAGTAAAAAGGCCTTAATAAATAAAACCAATTTCTTCTAACTTTTATAATTAAATAAATCCTGCTATGTTACCACATGACCAAACCCCTTACGAACACATTCCTTCAAAACCAAAGACAGCATCATCTAAACCAAAAACAAACACTGAGACTTACATTGTCAATTCTGGAAATTTACATGAATAAAAATAAATATTGACTCATATCCCAGAAGTTGCCAGCCTCAATACCCTTAGGAAAATGCAAGCTATGCTTCATTGTGAGAATTTTGGATATGCATAAAAAACCATACAAGTATTCATGTTAAAGATATGACTTGCAACAACGTGTGTGTTGTATATATCTGTGGTCAATGAATATGCTTGAATTCAGGCGAATTAGAAACTTTGTAGATAACTGAATGACAAAACAAATGTAAATCAAATTTATTTTCATTTCTCCTCAGTATGCTTTAATGCATCTCTAATCGCATACAGATAAACCCCTACAATATTGTTTCAAATAATGATAAATCAATAAATGTTACCAAAATCTTGGCTATAATCATAAGAACCATAATGAAATAAAAACATTCGCAAAATCAACACCAAAAACATTTCACACCCAACTCTTGGTTCTATTTCTTCTTCGGCAATCAATCATCTTTTTTTTTCCTTTTCACCATTTCACTTCGTCACCTTTTCCTTTCCTGCAAAACTTATCAGAATTCTTGGTCTCCATTCTCAGAAAGAATCTCAAAAATTAAATTCTATCTTCAAATATCTAAAAGAATTTTCGGAGAGAAGACGCCTTGAGCTCAGGTATTTCAAAGGCAATGAAACTTTCAGAATGTCTTAGTAATATTAATCTTAAGAATAAACAAATGAAAATCATGAGGGTGAAATAAGAATCAAAGCTTCTAAGTTTTTGCTCAAAAGTTAATGCAGGTAGCAAGAAAAAAAAAAGAACTAAGTAAAGTAAAATATAAGGATTCACGTCTCAAGGAGCAGAGGGTCCGTGAAGACTAATTTTTCAGAAGAGGTCCAGGTGAGGGGAGACAGTATTTGATTTAGAGCACAAGAGCTGTGATGCTTGATAGAACTGTAGTAGTGTCAATAAAGGATTCTTTTATGCTGATATAGATTTCTTTACACGGAAACTCTCTACTTGAATTGTGTTGAAATTTAATTAAGAGAACAAGAATATATTATAATTCCAAAGAAATAAACATGAGCTTCCTCAAGTAAGAGCACAGAAACAAAAAGTTCCTCAATTGATTTGCATATATATGTAAAAGGTGAAGGATATAGGGAAAATTTACATAGCAAACTCATATTAGACAGCAATTTTTATTTGCTTTTCTTTGAGACAGCAGACGTTGTTGATGGACCTCATTATTCATAATTATATAAATGTGATGTCAGGAGAGAATCTCACATTGAAAAATTTAATATATGTATGTGATTAGCCATTTTATAAGTTTTGTTCGTTAAGTAAACGATAGACAGACATATATTATAAGTTGATTTCGTAAAGAGTTATTGAACAAAGAGACTAGAAACGAGAGAGAGAGAGAGAGAGAGAGAGAGAGAGAGAGAGAGAGAGAGAGAGAGTCACCATTATATCAGAAGAGGGGACCAATAAAACACAAGAACAGTCACATGACGTGACATAATTTGCCACACCTAGATTAGCCTACAAAAGACCCTTCCGGGAAGCAGGACCGGTTTTATCATCACAAACATTTCAGTGAAAGGTTCCCCCTTCTCCCCCATCCTGGGGTGTGGCCCCCACACCAAATGCCAAGTGATAAGCACTCAATTAATTTCAACAATGCGATAAGTTGGCCGCAAGAATAAATAGGAGATAAGCCCGGTTGAAGATGCCATTTTACCTTTCAACCGAAATGTGGATAAATAACCAACTCTCCGAGACGAGGTAGGAGGAATTTTTTAACTGTCCATTTGGATGACACCTGCCTTGGACCGAGTTCCCTTCCTGCCTAAAAGGGGGACTCTTAGATTCAGCAAACCACAGCAAATAGAAGTTCCAGTCCACGGTTACAGCTACCAATCTTCAATAGAATTAATTTTTTTTCGAGTTTTGTGTATTTATTAATTCAACAATATAGAAGATTTACAAAATCATTGTTCACTGAAGTTTACTTAGTAAAGCCCCGAAAACTAAACGGCATTTTACCTGCACCCGCATATCTTGAGGGTCTTAAATATAAAAGTAATTAGTGCACCGAAGATTGATGACAGTATTAACTCAACATAACTTATACAGTAACTAAAAATATTATTGTATTGAAGCTAATGAAATGATTCTGCCCCAAAAGCTTCACATAATATTTAGTTACATAAATCATTTAACTTAATTTTGAATACTGTAACACCATGTTCATAGATGATATCCTCATACATTTCAACAGCAATGACGAGATATATACAATATACATATATGACTGAATATAGTAGTTACTGCTTTCAAACACATGACTTCAAAGTAATTTTTTCCCAGGGTGAGCAAGATTCGTGTTAGTGACTAAATCGATGTTCTATTTTGATAGAATAGAAGGACTTTGAGGAATAATCTAGTCTCTTTCTCAAGTTACTGCTTCCCTACAAAACAAGAGAGGGAAATGAAAATAGGATGGCAACTTTTCTTGGACGATAAAATCTTAAATGTCATAATAAAATCAACTATAACCTCACTGGCAAAAAGGAAATTCCTAGGGTGATGTTGCAAAAAAACTTCTTTTATGGTACAAAATGAAACAAACGACAAAAATGCATGTACCTAACCCGATTAACTATTTCCATACACTTGTAATTTAATATGAAACTGACCAACAAGAAATTCGAGACATCGATTCCTTTTAGTCTGCACTTGGAGTCGTGGTCGTCGATCCCCTCAATGGAAATCCGAAGGCTTAGGTCAAGTGGTCTCTCTTTTTTGGACTCTAGGTCGTGTTTGCTCTTCCTACTGTTCCCTTCTCTTTCCAAAGCTTTTGGATTTGGATGGTTTTCCTCTATTATTTTTTACCTCACGTAGCAACTTTGCTCGAGTTCGAATAATACCTCGGGCTTCTTATTAATGCTCAATTAAGTACGAGATTTAGGCATTTGGTGTAAGAAACTCAAACCGTTATATCAGAAGTTTACAAAAGGTAGCTTTTGTTCTTTCTATTGTCCCAAGCAAAGTAATTATATAACAATTCTATACGATGGGAAATCACTATAAAATATTTCCTGCAACAGAAAACAACTTTCTACTTCTACTGGGATTGAACCAGAACTTTCAAGTGAGTGGAACCCTCTTGGGGCTTATAAAAAAGAACGGTCAAAATAACAAATGTGTCGAATCCTTTAAAATATCAGATACCTCTCACCAGGGATCCATATATAGCCCCTGCAACCCTTTCAAGCAACTGTATATTCTAGAAACGGGTAGCAAAGGAGCAGGCGCCGTGGCTGGCAAATATTATTGTCAATAAAAAGAAACGATATCTGAAGTGTAGCAAATAAATTAAGAAAAAAAAACTATAAAACAAAGCATCCATATAAACATTCCTACTGTAACTCATTTCCCCTAACTTGGATTGAATTATGGACCCTCTTCGAGGTTCATATATATATATATATATATATATATATATATATATATATATATATATATATATATATATAATATATATATATATATATATAGAGAGAGAGAGAGAGAGAGAGAGAGAGAGAGAGAGAGAGAGAGAGAGAGAGAGAGAGAGAGAGAGAGAGATTAATAATAAAATGCAACATTATACCTAAAGAATCTTAAATAATAAATAGCACCGTGTGTTCGCTCTCATTTTTAAAAGAAGTCACCCAGCCCTAAAAGCGACGTGAATAAAATTCAAACTTCCTTTCTAAGTTTCAGCTTTTCACAGAAGAAAGCTAAAAGCTCTCGGAGAGGAAGATTAGGAAACCCATCTGATATGCAAAGCGAAACCCAACGTCCTGATGGCTTGGATGCTGCAATTTGTGGCACCAACAAAGATTGGGGAGAAGAATGAACAATGTCCAGCTGTCAGACTCCCTGCAGGGGAGAGGTGAGAAGAGGGGATGACAAGGGAAAATAAAGCAATTGTAATAGGGGAAGTGCTACAGTGTAACAAGTATGAATCAAGACATTAAGGATATAAAGATTAAAATGGTATAAATCACTATTTTGTATTTTGTGTTACTGAAGTTTTCTAAGCTATTTTGATTTCCTTATTTTCTGTACTGCGTTTTCTCGTCCTGACCTTTCTTTTTTATCGATAGTATTTTCCTCTTTACATTCATGTTTTATCAGTTCTCGCCTGTCCTATCGGTTATAAACATGCAAGGCCCGTTGAAGATTTACAAGATAAATTTCATCCCCATACAAATAAATGCCATATCCTGAAAGATCGATTTGGTCTCTCTCTCTCTCTCTCTCTCTCTCTCTCTCTCTCTCTCTCTCTCTCTCTCTCTCTCTCTCTCTCTCTCTCTCTCTCTCTCCGAAAAGCAATAAAACTATTAAAAAAATGTGAGGAACAAGAAGCAAATATAAATGACAAAATACAATAAAGTAGCAAAATTACAATGGTTTATTTTCTTTGCTTTATGATTATTATGACATTATTTTTCCCCAGGGATACGAAAAGAAAGAGGAAATAAATGACTTCTCTTCCCGGTTGGCCCATTGCGTGACGCTGGTGAGAAACCTGATCAAATTCGTCCTCTTGTATTTGGGGACTAGAGCTGGTCTTTTTATTTTCACTTCTGCCCACATGATTTTTTTTTTTTTTTTTTGGGGGGGGGGGGTTCGCATTGATTGTTTGTTTGTGACTCTTATTTTTAAAAGCTGGATTAAGCGATAAATCACGTGTGAACTTTGAAGAAATTTTTAATGTAAAATTGACCTCATGGCTGTCAACAAGTAACTAGATACTGAATTAAATTTTAATTTTGTTCAATTTCATTTGATTTAGGGCAAGGAGAGTCGATTGCTCTGACTTGCTTCGATTGTTCCTGGCTTGAGAAACCGAAGCTCTAAAACAAATAACCCTTACAACAGCTTACTTGGGTTACCAAAAAAAAACTTTGCCCAGAGTCTGACTGAATGTTTTATTGATTTTTAACCAACAAGATTTCGTTTTGATATCTAGATGTAAATGTTTCTGGTCCACAAAAATTTACGATAATAAGGGCCTGACTCGTAGCTGAATGTAGTCATTTATTACCATAATACAATATTACATAAAATATAAAACTATCCGTTTGTTGTAAATCAAAGGACATAAATTTGCACTTTGCACGCCTTCACTCTTTCTGCGTATTTTCATTGCGCACATTCACTTGAACGATCATTTCGGAGCCTTTTCCTGCATTTGCTATTTGTATAATTTTCTTTCCAACTATCAGTAAATTACCGATAATTCCCATACCTAAATCACTTAATTTTCTTGCCAATTTTTTAAAGAAATCAATAACCAGTTCAATTCTTTTTATACCTAAGAAGAGGAACTTATTTTTAAAAACTAAACTATCATAGTAGTTTAACGCAGCGGTCGCCAACCGGTGGTCCGTGAAAAATTTTGGTAGTCCGCAGAGAAATTGTGATACTAGCCTATTTCCATTTTCGTTTTCTTACATCCTCTTCAGGAAACCCTGATACAAACTACACAGAAGCCAGAGAACCTTAGCTTTTTAGGCAGATTTAACATTAAAAATTTTAATCCAGCATTTACCAGAAAAGGGCAGAATTAATTAGCTAACAGCAATATTAATTACAAGAAATTATACATTATAACTGATTTTTTTCCTGATGTAGTGTAGACCTACATAAAACGCATATCAAATAAAACGTAACATGCTCCATCTGTTTCATAGCCGAATCGAACACAGTTACTTACCTTCCCTGCTTCAGCAAGAGCCAGGCAACTGTTATATGTGTAACTTATCAAACACAATGAGTAACTGTTACTGAAATTAACAATTCTTCCTTTACGTTTTGGCTTTCAGATTCAAATAAAATAGAATATAATAGACCCATAATTAGCAATAAAAAGCAAGCAAACATTTTGTATTTCTTTAGTAAAACCAAAGATAGAATAACTATTGATAATATTTATATTTCATTTAATCGTAGCCTGATCAATGAATCAGAGCATCCACAGTCCTCGTCAGGCACAATTGAAAAGAACATTAGAACTGGAGTTGAAAAGAAATGATGAAATTTGGATTTATTTAAGATCCTGGTATTGTATGTTCTGAAAATCACTTGCTACCAAAATACTCAGACTTAGCTAATGAAACCGCTTAATATTTTCAAAGAATGAAGTAGAAAAAAAAAAAAGTTGGTGCTTAAAAGTAATGGTTGCTGAAGACATCATTATTAAAGGCTTCTTGTCTAACAACACTTCAACAGCAATTACTGTCATAGACATAATTTTTGGGTTGTTATAACAAAGGAAGAAGATCCCAGGCATGGCAATTTGTGGATGATAGATCCGTTTCTAGCAAACGTTAAAAATAACACTAAACATTTAAGTGTGAATGAAAAAGAAAGCCTCATCGATCTATTATGCAACGATAGTCTCAAAAATCTAAATTCCAGCCATCCTTATCAAGACGTAATTTTTGGCTGTCCATAAAGTGTGAATACGTTACGTTTCACTGAGTGAAAGGCAAGGGATTTTTTTTTATTAAATTTTCAACAAATTTGTGTGAAAAAATATTTATATCTGTCACAGCAATTAAGACTCGCTACCGATCTCGGAATGACATAAAATCTTGCAGTGATGTAATTGGAGCTCATTTCAAACAAGCATAAGTAAATATCACACTAAAATGTGTAATACTTAGATTAACTTTTTTTTTTCTTTTGTAATAATTAAACTTGAACTTTATACAAAATACTTGCATTTAATATCAATACAACAGAAGCTCTCTGTTTGTTATTACCTTCGCGAACTCTATACGGCGAAGGTTATGTTTTAATAAGCGTACGTTTGTCTGTCTGTGTTTGCGGTTGTGATTGGCATTACCCGAAAACTATTTGACCGAATATCGTGATATTTTGTGGGATGATTTGCCATGATCCAAGGACAATTTACGTAGATTTGGAATGATTGGGATCAAAGGTCAAGGCGAAAGTCGCGAAAAGGTAAAAAAAAAATGTCTTTTTGCTATATCATGGTCAATTTTTATCCGATTTTTGTGAAACTAGTGACAATGTGCATAATTTAATTGCCTATCTTGTGATATACAACATGATATAGTGGTGCCATTACCCGTGTTTGTGTATTTATTTGTTTGTATGTCTGTGTGTTTGTGATCCGCATAACTCAAGTACTATTTGACCGAATCTCATGAAATTTGGCGTGATGATTGGCCATAGCCCATGGGTCAAAAGACAATGCAAAGGTAGCTAAAAGGAAAAAAAAAAAAACCTTTTTGCCATATCGTGGCCAATGTTTATCTGATTTGCATGAAATTAGGGCCAAAATGAGCATAATTCAATTGCCTAACTTGTGATTGTTTTGGAATCAAATACCCACATCATTATGTTTTTTTTTTTCCCTGACAAAAGTGGCGGTGGTGAAGGTATGCGATCTACCGAGTGCCCATTCTAGTTAAATAAATGTATTTACATTCTTTTTTAAAAATTCATGTTAGTGGTCCGGCAAATTTAGAATCATGTATTTAGTGGTCCATGAAGTTTGGAAGGTTGGCGACCGCTGGTTTAACGCATCCTTAGAAGCTGGTAAAAAACAATAACGTTATATATATATATATATATATATATATATATATATATATATATATATATATATATATATATATATATTGCACAATTCTAATTTATAACGATTATACCACATATGTTCAAGAAACATTCTGTTCCAATTCGTTCATCACCACGCGCTCACTGTTGTCATATTTCCGCTCTGGTAACGAATCTAAACCCTTGAGATTACCCTCATGTCGTGTTTATCGCTATGCAGAAAATGCATTTTCCTGGGACAAATAGGCCGGAGTAAAAATAGAAAAAAAAAGACATTTTAATTTCCCCAGTGAACTCAAAAACGATAACTTGTTTCCTCTGGCTGTTGCAAGACTTGGCCCATAAACATGGATGTCTAGTCTCCAATTTCTTGTTCTGGTAGAAAGCTCGTTTTTTCAGAGAGAGAGAGAGAGAGAGAGAGAGAGAGAGAGAGAGAGAGAGAGAGAGAGAGAGAGAGAGAGAGAGAATCTGTTTGATTTCTTAGCAGGGAGAGAAATATTCAAAAACAAGACAAACAAAATCAAAAGGCCAACTGTGTTCATGAAACAATATGTGGCAAAACTCATAATTATAATGCCAATACGAGGTGTGTATATATATATATATATATATATATACCAGTATATATTTATATATACCACAGAACTAACATGGAATACAACTTCCATATGAACAGCACCATGAATGTATTAGGACGTTCTGAGTAAGAAAACTGTTTTAGCTTTTTAGTTACTGGTAAACAAACAAGTACCAACATTGAGAGGTATTAAGGATGCAAATGAGGTTTATATACAAACAGATCTTAAAAGTTACAAAAGATGCAGCCAATTAAAAGCATAACCGCTACTATTAATTAGCCGCTTTTGATAGGATACAATCATTTAAAAGAGTTAATAAAAATTAATGTTGGGGAGAATACAGTTTTAGTTTGTAGTGGTGAGGAAAAATTGCGTATGCATCTGGAAATGTCTAATAGCATCAAATAAAAAGAAAGATGAATAGTTAATGTTGAGCTTAGTACAATTTTGATAGTAACAAAGGGTCAAGGACATTAAAAATTGTAAAGCACTCAAAATGGAAGTATAAAATGTTGCAAATTATGATAGAACCATGGAAATGTGCCAGAGTAAGTGGGCCAAAAAGGCAGCTTGGGTTTTGTAAAATGGGTTAAGCGGGCGTTTTGTGAGCCGAAAGAAAAACAAAGGATTACTGGTAGATCCGAGTGTTTGAAGAAAGGATGGATTTCAGCAGCGTTTGGTGGGAAATAGTGGAAACTGGAAAACTACCATTGTTCACCACGTAGCACACAGACTGTTGAGCTATTTCTACTTTTTTTTTGCTCGTAACTGAAATTCAATTTCCCCAAACACATACTCAAATTTCGTCCTTATGCTTTAAATCCTCCAAAGTTCTTTCACAAACTTCGTTGTTTAATCAATAAATCATTAGAGCGTTACCGTTGCTTTCTTGGCTAACGAAAACAAAGGATTGACAATAATGTCTTTCAACAACAATTTTTGGGCAAACGCTCTGAGAAAACAGAAGAAATTGCTTTCAAGCAAAGGTCAACCAACATTGAGCTCCCCAGATTGCGTTGGAAAAAATGTAAAAATACACAAACACAAGCACATCTGGACACGCGCACACATAATAAAAACTTTCCAGCTTATTTTCACGCGAAATTTGCATAATTCACAAAATATATAACTCCTTAGGGCTAGTAGGGACACAATATATATTGATGCAGCACATGCCAGAAATTTATAAGATGAGATAATGATGTCAATATCTACATAGACTTGAAAAATAACAAAGGAACTAATTCGGAAAATCGAAGATTTCTAAATAAATACACTGCATATTTTCGTTTTAATACCTGTGTTTATTTAATGTAATTTATTGTCAATTTTCGCCAAAGGACGGGCATATTGTTAGACATAATTCCACGGTGGTTACTAATAACTAGACTCATTTCCCACAAAACCATTTCCACCACAATTCTATTGCTTTCCTTGACATCCTTAACAGTCAGCTGTGTAACTTTACAAAAGCCTCTTCGAATATTACAGCATTCTTATATTTCTTTATCTTTCCTCCAAAATAAAAAGGAAAAATTCAAAACAATCCCTCCCACACAGGTCTGCATTCTCAACATCATCATCTCTCAATTTGAACCTTTTATTCTAACCGATTTACTTGCTATTTGTAATTGAATTTTTTTCCAACCAGTTCATGATCTAGTCCACCAACTTCCTTTTTCTTATGCAAATGCCCTTAGAATAATCATTTTCTCCTTCACTAATTCGATTATCTCATTTCTTCATTAAACCAGCTTTAATTGCCTTTAATAATTCAATTCTATCCACAAGGGGGAACAAAAATATAACCTTTGGAAACAGAATCAATTACCAACTACCTTCAGGAGGTAGTATGTTGGCCAGGGCAAATGCCACCCGTTGAGATACTACCGCTTGAGAGTTATTGGGTCTTTTGACTGGCCAGACAGTTCGACATTGGATCCCTCTCTCGTTACAAATCATTCCTCCTTTCCTACACGTACACCGGATAGTCTGGCCTATTCTCCTCTGTCCTTATACACCTGACAACACTGAGCTTACCAAACAATTTTTCTTCGCTCAAGGGGTTAATTGCTGTACTGCAATTGTTCAGTGTACTTTCCTCTTGGTAAGGGTAGAAAAGTTTCTTTGGCTATGGTAAGCATTGCTTCTAAATGAAGGACACTCCTAAATCAAACAATTGTTCGCTAGTCTTGAGTAGTGCCATAGCCTCTATAGTATACAATGGCCTTCCACATTCTTGGGTTAGAGTTCTCTTGTTTAAGGGTACACTCGGACATACTATCACATTTCTGTTCTTGTTTTTATATCTTATATATGAAAGATCTAAATTAATGTTGTAA
>NC_090727.1:19312414-19322414 GCF_036898095.1 Palaemon carinicauda | reverse complement strand
ATATATCAGAACTAGAAAACTACAAAATATTGAAACGGAAATTCCTCTAATAAATTTGCATTCCATTGGATTTGTAAAATAAAACTTGGTATAGTAAAAAGGCGAAAATATAATTATTCCATTTACCATTCTAATCTAAGAAATGAGACTTCAGCCAGGTAAAATACCAAGAGAAGCCAGAATGTGTTTCGGCCAGACTTTCTCCTTGAATACGGTACTAAGAAAAAATATTACAAGATAACAGAATTATACAGGATATAAGCATCAGTTTCTTTTTCCAGTCCCTCTCCTTTCTAGCAGCAAAGCACCATTAATTTTCATATGCTCTATCTACTGTGAGTAAAGATACCGGCGGCGATTTAAATAAACTTTCCTTATAATGCCTGCACAGATGACGTAATAGAAGAGTATGATACATATAACATCTCGTTTCAGTGACACACTCAATTATATTCCTTCTAATATCCTTAATGGTAAGGGCGCAAAAACATATTTTCTTGGAGGAATGGCTATTCAGAAGATTGGGTCTGAATTATAGAGCTCTTCCTTTCTCCCTTCTAAGAATATTTCTCACCTTCTCGTTCTTCATGCCTGTAATGCCATCTTTCTTTCCATTCTCTCTCTCTCTCTCTCTCTCTCTCTCTCTCTCTCTCTCTCCACATATACACACAATATATATTATATATGCGTGTATACTGTATGTATTATATCCACGAAAGGAAAACTGAAATGACTTGCAGGAATTAGTACTTTCGTAAAGTAATTGCCATTATCGGTTCCAAAAATGAGAATAGAGAAACTGGATAAGACAGGTTTACGGAAAAACAGACCATGGTTTGGACTTTAATTATGACCTTGAGTGTAGGTAATCAAAAGGGATTATACAATATTTCTTGGGTGAAGTCATTAAAATAGATTACTTTTTCCACTTCCATATTAATGACTTTACCCAAAGAAATATTGTGGAAACTTTTTTAAATCGTTGTATCCAAGTTCATAATTAGAATCTTAACCACTTCCATGATCTGTTTACAAGTGATACGGTATTATCCTCTCTTCTCAAATCCAACTTATTTGGTATCAAGAAACCGACCGCTCAGGGATTCCCTATCCTGTAGAAATATGTATTTTTATTCTCATTGATTAAAGAGTGTCAATTAAAATACGAAAGTACTAACTGTAATCAAATCATTTCAATCTTATGTTGTAACACATATTCTATGTTTATCACGTGTCAGCTGTTGTGATTTCTACTCAAATACACAAACACGCACAAGCACATAGACACACACATACATATACATGTATATATATATATATATATATATACACATATATATATATGTGTGTGTGTGTATGTATACATATTTATATGTGTGCGTGTGTGTGTACGTGTATATATATATATATATATATGTGTGTGTGTGTGTGTGTGTGTGGGTGTGTGTGTGTAAGTGTGTGTGTGTAATTTTCTTTATTAAATATGCAATCTTGAATAATACAAAACCCTTTCAATTTAGCTTATAGCATTGTGCTCTTACTGTATTGAGAGTATAATAACAAGGACTCATGGAATCAAGGAATTCAATTGAATTGCTATTTTCTTTAAACCTCTGCCTCACAATGGAATGTAACCCAGGAATCTCGAGTGAAAGGCATGAGGGCTACCAACTGGTGTAAGAGATTTATTTCTAGTGCACTTTGTTGCCTGATGATTTCCAATGTTCTAATAATATATATTTCCCCTATACATTTAGAAAATTCTGCGTTGGGGAGTCAAGGTCGATCATTAATATCTAAAAGATCTATTGAAAAGAACACAAAATACCCAAAATTTGCAACCGAGAGTCAATGAACGGAATAAATGCAATCCACGTGAGAATAATTACCAAATATAAAGTTTCAAAATTTTAATAACAAAGATAACTAAGAAAATTCTTGATACCATTATACTGAAAAGTAAAACGCACTTCAGCCCACAATATTAAAACTGAGGAGGTCAGGGATCACTTAAAGCAATCAATAAATGCAAGACCAAAAATATCCCGCAAGCTCCTGAGGTGTAAGCACGTTTAATGGATAAAAATGAATTGGCACCAGAGTTTTCAATAACGGCTTAAGATATTTTACTTATAAAAACTCGATCAAAGTAAATGTAGGGAATAATTCACTCTTACGTAAGACTGATGTCGATAAGGAATGAAATACCAGAAATATTGCAGTGACAGAAGACAAGAAAGTGATTTGTTGGTAAGAGGCAATTGAAACAAAAAGACCCAAAAATATAGTGCAAAGAATCAAAGATAGCTGCCTGAAAGATTCAATCCTCTAGATGTTACTAAATCAATGGAAACATTGAAGATCATGTCTCTTAGCTGTAAATAAATAGGATTACTATTTTAAATTTCTTTGTTGTCTCCATTTCGCTTAGATTCATAGCTCCAGTCTTTGACTTCGGCGGGTGTTGTTATTGAATTTAGACTTACAACCACGATACTGTATAATATATTTATTCCTTATTATTATTATTATTATTATTATTATTATTATCATTATTATTTGCTAAGCTACAAACCCTAGTTGGAAAAGCAGGATGCTATAAGCACAAGGGCTCCAAGAGGGAAAATAGCCCAGTGAGGAAAGGAAACAAGGAAAAATAAAATATTTTCAGAACAGAAGGAGTCAAAATGACTCCCTTGGGCATCCATTACATCATCTGAAAAAATGATATCTAAAGTAATCCGGTAAACTTTTCTAGGATTGTAGGATGCAATACACTCAAAATCAATAAAAGTCACAAAAGGATTCGTAAAAATATATGGAGGAACCGAGCCGGGAGTTATTTGAATAATAGCAAGGAGTCAATTAACTTCAACAATGTGGTTAAGTTGGCCGTAAGAAGAAATAGGAGAGAAGTCCAGTTGGAGATGCTTTTTACCTTTCAACCGAAATGTGGATGAATAACTAACTCCTGTCCGAGACGAGGTAGGAAGAATTTTTTTAACGTGTCCATTTGGATGACACCTGCCTTAGACCGAGTTCCCTTCCTGGCTGAAAGTGAGACTCAAGCCACAGCAAATAGAAGTTCCAGTCCCCGGTTGCAGCCTCCAATCTTCAAGAGAATTATTTTTTTTTTTTTTCAAGTTTTGTGTATTCAATTCAATAGTACAGAAGATTTGTAAAATCATTGTTCACTAACGTTCAGTTAGAAAAGCCCCGAAAACTAAACGGAATATTACCTGCACTCGCATCTCTTGATGGTCTTAAATTAGTGCAATGAAGATTAATGACAGTATTAACTCAACATAACTTATAGAATAACTAAAAATATTATTGTATTGAAGCTAATGAAATGATTCTGCCCCAAAAGCTTCACATGATTTAGTTGCATAAATCATTTAACTTAATTTTGAATACTGTAACACCATATTCATAGATATCCTCATGCATTTCTACAGTAATGACGAGATATGTACCATATACACATATGATTGAATATAGTAGTTACTTCTTTCAAACTCATGACTTCAAAGAAAATTTTTCCCATTGTGAGCAAGATTCGTGTTAGAGACTAAATCGATGTTCAATTTTGATAGAATAGAAGGACTTTGAGGAATAATATACTCTCCTACTCGAGTTACTGCTTCCCTACAAAACAAGAGAGGGAAATGAAAATAGGAAGACAACTTTTCTTGGACGATAAAATCTCAAATATCATATTAAATTAAGCATAACCTCACTGGCAAAAAGGAAATTCCTAGGATGGTGTTGCAAAAAAACTTCTTTTATGGTACAAAATAAAACAAACGACAAAAATGCATGTACCTAACCCGATTAACTATTTCCATACACTTGTAATTTAATATGAAACTGACCAACAAGAAATTCGAGACATCGATTCCTTTTAGTCTGCACTTGGAGTCGTGGTCGTCGATCCCCTCAATGGAAATCCGAAGGCTTAGGTCAAGTGGTTTCTCTTTTTTGGACTCTAGGTCGTGTTTGCTCTTCCTACTGTTCCCTTCTCTTTCCAAAGCTTTTGGATTTGGATGGTTTTCCTCTATTATTTTTTACCTCACGTAGCAACTTTGCTCGAGTTCGAATAATACCTCGGGCTTCTTATTAATGCTCAATTAAGTACGAGATTTAGGCATTTGGTGTAAGAAACTCAAACCGTTATATCAGAAGTTTACAAAAGGTAGCTTTTGTTCTTTCTATTGTCCCAAGCAAAGTAATTATATAACAATTCTATACGATGGGAAATCACTATAAAATATTTCCTGCAACAGAAAACAACTTTCTACTTCTACTGGGATTGAACCAGAACTTTCAAGTGAGTGGAACCCTCTTGGGGCTTATAAAAAAGAACGGTCAAAATAACAAATGTGTCGAATCCTTTAAAATATCAGATACCTCTCACCAGGGATCCATATATAGCCCCTGCAACCCTTTCAAGCAACTGTATATTCTAGAAACGGGTAGCAAAGGAGCAGGCGCCGTGGCTGGCAAATATTATTGTCAATAAAAAGAAACGATATCTGAAGTGAAGCAAATAAATTAAGAAAAAAAAACTATAAAACAAAGCAACCATATAAACATTCCTACTGTAACTCGGATTGAATTATGGACCCTCTTCGAGGTTCATATATATATATATATATATATGAGGAGAGAGAGAGAGAGAGAGAGAGAGAGAGAGAGAGAGAGATTAATAATAAAATGCAACATTATACCTAAAGAATCTTAAATAATAAATAGCACCGTGTGTTCGCTCTCATTTTTAAAAGAAGTCACCCAGCCCTAAAAGCGACGTGAATAAAATTCAAACTTCCTTTCTAAGTTTCAGCTTTTCACAGAAGAAAGCTAAAAGCTCTCGGAGAGGAAGATTAGGAAACCCATCTGATATGCAAAGCGAAACCCAACGTCATGATGGCTTGGATGCTGCAATTTGTGGCACCAACAAAGATTGGGGAGAAGAATGAACAATGTCCAGCTGTCAGACTCCCTGCAGGGGAGAGGTGAGAAGAGGGGATGACAAGGGAAAATAAAGCAATTGTAATAGGGGAAGTGCTACAGTGTAATAAGTATGAATCAAGACATTAAGGATATAAAGATTAAAATGGTATAAATCACTATTTTGTATTTTGTGTTACTGAAGTTTTCTAAGCTATTTTGATTTCCTTATTTTCTGTACTGCGTTTTCTCGTCCTTACCTTTCTTTTTTATCGATAGTATTTTCCTCTTTACATTCATGTTTTATCAGTTCTCGCCTGTCCTATCGGTTATAAACATGCAAGGCCCGTTGAAGATTTACAAGATAAATTTCATCCCCATACAAATAAATGCCATATCCTGAAAGATCGATTTGGTCTCTCTCTCTCTCTCTCTCTCTCTCTCTCTCTCTCTCTCTCCGAAAAGCAATAAAACTATTAAAAAAATGTGAGGAACAAGAAGCAAATATAAATGACAAAATACAATAAAGTAGCAAAATTACAATGGTTTATTTTCTTTGCTTTATGATTATTATGACATTATTTTTTCCCAGGGATACGAAAAGAAAGAGGAAATAAATGACTTCTCTTCCCGGTTGGCCCATTGCGTGACGCTGGTGAGAAACCTGATCAAATTCGTCCTCTTGTATTTGGGGACTAGAGCTGGTCTTTTTATTTTCACTTCTGCCCACATGATTATTTTTTTTTTTGGGGGGGGGGGGGGTTCGCATTGATTGTTTGTTTGTGACTCTTATTTTTAAAAGCTGGATTAAGCGATAAATCACGTGTGAACTTTGAAGAAATTTTTAATGTAAAATTGACCTCATGGCTGTCAACAAGTAACTAGATACTGAATTAAATTTTAATTTTGTTCAATTTCATTTGATTTAGGGCAAGGAGAGTCGATTGCTCTGACTTGCTTCAATTGTTCCTGGCTTGAGAAACCGAAGCTCTAAAACAAATAACCCTTACAACAGCTTACTTGGGTTACCAAAAAAAAACTTTGCCCAGAGTCTGACTGAATGTTTTATTGATTTTTAACCAACAAGATTTCGTTTTGATATCTAGATGTAAATGTTTCTGGTCCACAAAAATTTACGATAATAAGGGCCTGACTCGTAGCTGAATGTAGTCATTTATTACCATAATACAATATTACATAAAATATAAAACTATCCGTTTGTTGTAAATCAAAGGACATAAATTTGCACTTTGCACGCCTTCACTCTTTCTGCGTATTTTCATTGCGCACATTCACTTGAACGATCATTTCGGAGCCTTTTCCTGCATTTGCTATTTGTATAATTTTCTTTCCAACTATCAGTAAATTACCGATAATTCCCATACCTAAATCACTTAATTTTCTTGCCATTTTTTTAAAGAAATCAATAACCAGTTCAATTCTTTTTATACCTAAGAAGAGGAACTTATTTTTAAAAACTAAACTATCATAGTAGTTTAACGCAGCGGTCGCCAACCGGTGGTCCGTGAAAAATTTTGGTAGTCCGCAGAGAAATTGTGATACTAGCCTATTTCCATTTTCGTTTTCTTACATCCTCTTCAGGAAACCCTGATACAAACTACACAGAAGCCAGAGAACCTTAGCTTTTTAGGCAGATTTAACATTAAAAATTTTAATCCAGCATTTACCAGAAAAGGGCAGAATTAATTAGCTAACAGCAATATTAATTACAAGAAATTATACATTATAACTGATTTTTTTCCTGATGTAGTGTAGACCTACATAAAACGCATATCAAATAAAACGTAACATGCTCCATCTGTTTCATAGCCGAATCGAACACAGTTACTTACCTTCCCTGCTTCAGCAAGAGCCAGGCAACTGTTATATGTGTAACTTATCAAACACAATGAGTAACTGTTACTGAAATTAACAATTCTTCCTTTACGTTTTGGCTTTCAGATTCAAATAAAATAGAATATAATAGACCCATAATTAGCAATAAAAAGCAAGCAAACATTTTGTATTTCTTTAGTAAAACCAAAGATAGAATAACTATTGATAATATTTATATTTCATTTAATCGTAGCCTGATCAATGAATCAGAGCATCCACAGTCCTCGTCAGGCACAATTGAAAAGAACATTAGAACTGGAGTTGAAAAGAAATGATGAAATTTGGATTTATTTAAGATCCTGGTATTGTATGTTCTGAAAATCACTTGCTACCAAAATACTCAGACTTAGCTAATGAAACCGCTTAATATTTTCAAAGAATGAAGTAGAAAAAAAAAAAAAGTTGGTGCTTAAAAGTAATGGTTGCTGAAGACATCATTATTAAAGGCTTCTTGTCTAACAACACTTCAACAGCAATTACTGTCATAGACATAATTTTTGGGTTGTTATAACAAAGGAAGAAGATCCCAGGCATGGCAATTTGTGGATGATAGATCCGTTTCTAGCAAACGTTAAAAATAACACTAAACATTTAAGTGTGAATGAAAAAGAAAGCCTCATCGATCTATTATGCAACGATAGTCTCAAAAATCTAAATTCCAGCCATCCTTATCAAGACGTAATTTTTGGCTGTCCATAAAGTGTGAATACGTTACGTTTCACTGAGTGAAAGGCAAGGGATTTTTTTTTATTAAATTTTCAACAAATTTGTGTGAAAAAATATTTATATCTGTCACAGCAATTAAGACTCGCTACCGATCTCGGAATGACATAAAATCTTGCAGTGATGTAATTGGAGCTCATTTCAAACAAGCATAAGTAAATATCACACTAAAATGTGTAATACTTAGATTAACTTTTTTTTTCTTTTGTAATAATTAAACTTGAACTTTATACAAAATACTTGCATTTAATATCAATACAACAGAAGCTCTCTGTTTGTTATTACCTTCGCGAACTTTATACGGCGAAGGTTATGTTTTAATAAGCGTACGTATGTCTGTGTGTGTTTGCGGTTGTGATTGGCATTACCCGAAAACTATTTGACCGAATATCGTGATATTTTGTGGGATGATTTGCCATGATCCAAGGACAATTTACGTAGATTTGGAATGATTGGGATCAAAGGTCAAGGCGAAAGTCGCGAAAAGGTAAAAAAAAAATGTCTTTTTGCTATATCATGGTCAATTTTTATCCGATTTTTGTGAAACTAGTGACAATGTGCATAATTTAATTGCCTATCTTGTGATATACAACATGATATAGTGGTGCCATTACCCGTGTTTGTGTATTTATTTGTTTGTATGTCTGTGTGTTTGTGATCCGCATAACTCAAGTACTATTTGACCGAATCTCATGAAATTTGGCGTGATGATTGGCCATAGCCCATGGGTCAAAAGACAATGCAAAGGTAGCTAAAAGGAAAAAAAAAACCTTTTTGCCATATCGTGGCCAATGTTTATCTGATTTGCATGAAATTAGGGCCAAAATGAGCATAATTCAATTGCCTAACTTGTGATTGTTTTGGAATCAAATACCCACATCATTGTTTTTTTTTTTCCCCTGACAAAAGTGGCGGTGGTGAAGGTATGCGATCTACCGAGTGCCCATTCTAGTTAAATAAATGTATTTACATTCTTTTTTAAAAATTCATGTTAGTGGTCCGGCAAATTTAGAATCATGTATTTAGTGGTCCATGAAGTTTGGAAGGTTGGCGACCGCTGGTTTAACGCATCCTTAGAAGCTGGTAAAAAACAATAACGTATATATATATATATATATATATATATTGCACAATTCTAATTTATAACGATAATACCACATATGTTCAAGAAACATTCTGTTCCAATTCGTTCATCACCACGCGCTCACTGTTGTCATATTTCCGCTCTGGTAACGAATCTAAACCCTTGAGATTACCCTCATGTCGTGTTTATCGCTATGCAGAAAATGCATTTCCCTGGGACAAATAGGCCGGAGTAAAAATAGAAAAAAAAAGACATTTTAATTTCCCCAGTGAACTCAAAAACGATAACTTGTTTCCTCTGGCTGTTGCAAGACTTGGCCCATAAACATGGATGTCTAGTCTCCAATTTCTTGTTCTGGTAGAAAGCTCGTTTTTTTCAGAGAGAGAGAGAGAGAGAGAGAGAGAGAGAGAGAGAGAGAGAGAATCTGTTTGATTTCTTAGCAGGGAGAGAAATATTCAAAAACAAGACAAACAAAATCAAAAGGCCAACTGTGTTCATGAAAGAATATGTGGCAAAACTCATAATTATAATGCCAATACGAGGTGTGTATATATATATATATATATATGTATATAATATATATATATATATATATATATACCAGTATATATTTATATATACCACAGAACTAACATGGAATACAACTTCCATATGAACAGCACCATGAATGTATTAGGACGTTCTGAGTAAGAAAACTGTTTTAGCTTTTTAGTTACTGGTAAACAAACAAGTACCAACATTGAGAGGTATTAAGGATGCAAATGAGGTTTATATACAAACAGATCTTAAAAGTTACAAAAGATGCAGCCAATTAAAAGCATAACCGCTACTATTAATTAGCCGCTTTTGATAGGATACAATCATTTAAAAGAGTTAATAAAAATTAATGTTGGGGAGAATACAGTTTTAGTTTGTAGTGGTGAGGAAAAATTGCGTATGCATCTGGAAATGTCTAATAGCATCAAATAAAAAGAAAGATGAATAGTTAATGTTGAGCTTAATACAATTTTGATAGTAACAAAGGGTCAAGGACATTAAAAATTGTAAAGCACTCAAAATGGAAGTATAAAATGTTGCAAATTATGATAGAACCATGGAAATGTGCCAGAGTAAGTGGGCCAAAAAGGCAGCTTGGGTTTTGTAAAATGGGTTAAGCGGGCGTTTTGTGAGCCGAAAGAAAAACAAAGGATTACTGGTAGATCCGAGTGTTTGAAGAAAGGATGGATTTCAGCAGCGTTTGGTGGGAAATAGTGGAAACTGGAAAACTACCATTGTTCACCACGTAGCACACAGACTGTTGAGCTATTTCTACTTTTTTTTTTGCTCGTAACTGAAATTCAATTTCCC
>NC_090727.1:19299914-19307414 GCF_036898095.1 Palaemon carinicauda | reverse complement strand
AAAGTCTCCTGTCCCCAAAGACTATTCTTGGGGAGAATCGCGGACGTTCTCCGAGTGACTAGCTGGCTCCGTCCTAAGTTTCGTTGAGGATTTTGGCACTGTCTTCGAGTCCTTCGACTCCCTCCCGGGAGGGATGCAGGACTCCAACAACGACGGAGGCAAGTTCTTCTCCGCCCCTACCCGGGAAGACTTTTCAATGCGAGGTGGGGTTTCCCTCATTGGTGCGATGGGAGAACATCTCACCTCCCGTGACTCCCCTGAGGACGGGAAATCCTCGTCCGACAGGGAGGGAGAAAAAGTCTGGGGGGGGAGAGGACCTGCCTCGAGGGCTTACGAGGAGACAGCTTAGTTCTTGGAGAAGTCACCGCGTCCAAATCTCCTCTTTTTCTCTTCAGGGGGGTAGACACAGCCAAGGATTCGTGGCCCCATTCAGAAAGAACAGGCTTGAAACCCTGTGTAACCGCTCTGATTAGTGCCCCAAACCAAGGCTGTTGGCTGACAGCTGTGCTGTCAGACACTCCCTCTGGAGGGACAGGGATCGACCGATCCCTGGGAGGAGTTTCCATAGGGGGGTTGGCCTGGAAAGAAAAAGAAGAAGAAATGTTCCTGAACCTTTCTGGAAGCTTCCCTTCCGCCGCCAAGCGCGCTGTTCTGCGCTTGCGGGGAGGGGAATGTGGCGATGGCGACCTTGCCGTGAATTGTCCTGCAGCCTTTTGCGCGGGGGAGCGTGGTGGCGTTCGCGCGATGGGGAATACCCGGGGTCGCGCGCGGGAGACTGTTGGTGCGCGCGCGGGGGGACTGCTGATGCGTGTGCGTGGGAGGGCGCGCAGGCGAGTAGAAGCGTGCGCGGGAGACACAGGAGAGTGCGCAGGAGGCTGATTGTGCGCTCGCACGCGCGGGTGAATGTTCGCGCGCAGGATCAGGATGTTGGACCCGTGGGCGTGCGGGCGAGAGATCGCGCGCCCCAGAATATGTCGTAGGGCGCGCGCGCATAGGGGAGACATCCCATGCACGCGGGCGCGCAGTCAGAACCTTTGTGCGTGGGCGCACATCTTGTGTGCGTTGGCGCACATCTTGTGTGCGCGCGTCAGAAACGCGGTGCATAACTGCTGGAGGAGAAGGGCGTGGGCGCGCATATCCTCATGGGCGCGAGAAGGTAAACGCGCCTGATCGCACGCTGGCGAGGGATGGCGCGCTGGAGACACCAGGCGGCACGTCGGCGAGTACTGGTGTGTACGAGAAGCCCTTGACTTCCCTACAGCTCCCAGATCCGAAGATCGTGGGCGCGCTGGAGAGATGGATGAACGTGGGTGCTAGCGCCCAGGAGAGCGCTGGCGAGTAGGCGAGCGTTGACGCGCAGGAGATTGATGGCGCGCAATGGCGTGCTGGCGCGCAGGTGAGCACTGGCGCACAGGTGAGCGCTGGCGCGCTACCTCAGGCAAAGCCTTGCGCACAGGAGACTGTTGGCGCGCATGAACATCATGGCGCGTAAGGGACCTATGCGCGCGATGCGTTGCCCTGTAATAGGGACCGGTGCCTAACTATGATAGACAGGGTTCGTTGGCGCGTAAAGCGCATCAGCTGCCAGGAACGGCGACGGCAGGTCAGCAGGTCTGTCGGGTGGAAGGTCGGCGTGCCCTTTGAAAGTACGACCTTCCACCGAAGAGATCGCGAACGATCCGCAGAGAGGTCCAGGAACAGTCGGTGAACACTGACGAGGCTCCTCTGCGGAGGACTGCAACGACGATGATGAACCAAAGAGGCGCCTCCTTACCCCAGTATAAGGTGAAGGAAGGCCTCTCCGGCGAAGAGGAAGGCGAGCCTTGCGACTTCTGCGCCCTCTGGGGGCCGTGGGATCAGCAAGCTGACCTTCAGCAGTCCTCCGAAGAAGAGTCTCTGTGAGTGAACTCCCGCGAGGGGGAGAATCACCGGCAGGAGAGACTGTTGGACTTAGTTTTTCCCTCGTAGGTTGAGCAGGAATGGGAGAAACTAAGCCTTCAGCTACTGCGGGATGAGAAGAGGCAGAGGTATTAGGAGATACCGCATTGGATACCTCTGACACCACAACGTCGACGATAGACAGAGGATCAACCTCTGCCAAAGTCGGAAATTGCTTGACAGCGGCACCCAATCGGATGATGTCAAGAAGTGCTTCCTTGGAGGGCGAACCCTCGAGCCCCAAGGAAAACCAAAGCTGAAATAAATTGGTTAGAGATAAATCCTCCCCCGGGGTGAGAGGTGGAGCTGCCTCGCCAGGGGAGGCAACGCCATCTCTCGAACCCCGAGTTCGGGAAACAGAACCACGGTCTACGCTACCACTTGATGGTCCCTCGAAAGAGACCGATCGAGCGGGAGCTTCGGAGGAGGTTTGGGCAACGGAAAAGAGGTCCCTAGGATTTTCTCCTTTCAAAGAAAACTTCGAAGGAGAAATATCCCGCCTGGACTTCTTCTTACGTCGCCGAGAAAACCTCTCCCACTGGGAGGTAGACCACTCCCTACACTCACCACACTTATTACCACTATCACACCGTTGGCCTCTACAGTAAGGGCAAAGGGTGTGAGGGTCTGTCTCGACCGCTGACATGAATGTTCCACGGGCAGTCGGGTAATCCAGGACAGGTGTGCATAATTGCAGACGCCAATGTCACACTCAAACCTGTTAAAGAAAAAGCAAAAAAAAATCATTAATGGCTGCCAAGAGCGAGGCGAGGATGAGAGAGGACAAGTCCGTCTACCACCCAAGCCGAGAGCAAAGTGAGCTCAAGCACAGGTGTGTGTGAGGGGGGAGTAGCAAGCTACCCTCCCCTACCCCACCACTAACTGGCGGTGGGGTAGTAAACCCTCGTTAAAATTCTAATGGCTCGTCATTTCAGCTACGCCGAAAGTAATAACCCTATTAAATAGCGTGGTTTTTATGTCAGTTACGGAACAAATGATTATATTTTCACTGAAAATAATTAAGACAAACTATCGGAAGAGCAACCTAACCCGCGCACAGGAAAGGAGCTTCCCCAATAGTACGCTGTTGTTGTAAATATGATATTTTGATTATAAAATAAATTTTTGAATATACTTACCCGGTGAATATATAATAGCTGACGTCTCCGACGGCTCGACAGATTCCAAAAACTCACGAGCGATCGCCATGAAGGTTGCGGGTGTGCCCACCAGCGCCGACTATCGGCCAGATACCGCATACACTTGTCAATCTCTCCAGTTCTTCTCAGTCCGCTGGGTCTCAATCGGGGAGGAAGGGAGGGCCTTTAATTTATATATTCACCAGGTAAGTATATTCAAAAATTTATTTTATAATCAAAATATCATTTTTAAATATTGAACTTAGCCGGTGAATATATAATAGCTGATTCACACCCATGGTGGTGGGTAGAGACCAGTATTAATACAATAAAGGCGTATATGCTCGAGTTTTTTGACAAATATTTCATAAAAAACCAACTTAAGTATAGGTACCTGGCAAGGAAGCTGACTCTGACGATTACTCTGCCTCATTAGTCCGCTTTCCTCACGAAGCCCAGCCATCCTCTCAGGATGCTGAAAGACTCCCAGGAGCTGTTATATCCAGGGCGAACACCCCTATAACAGGACCTCATCAATACCCTTAATCTGGGCGCTCTCAAGAAACAACATTTGACCACCCGCCAAATCAAAAAGGATGCGAAAGACTTCCTAGTCTTCCGTACAACCCAAGACAAGATTAAAAACATTTCAAGAGAAGATTAAAAGGATATTGGGATTAAGGGAATGTAGTGGTAGAACCCTCACCCACTACTGCACTCGCTGCAACGAATGGACCCAGGGTGTAGCAGTCCTCATAAAGAGTCTGGACGTCTTTTAAGTAAAATGAAGCGAACACCGACTTGCTCCTCCAAAAGGTCACGTCCATAATACTTCGAAGAGACCTGTTTTGCTTAAAAGCCACCGAAGTTGCTATCGCTCTCACTTGACCTTAAGCAAACAACGATCTTTCTCATTCAAATGAGAATGTGCCTCCCGGATTAAAAGTCTAATAAAGTACGATAACGCATATTTAGACATGGGCAATGAGGCTTCTTAACGGAGCACCATAAGGCCTCAGAACCACCTCGTAATGGTTTAGTTCGAGCTAAGTAAAACTTAAGAGCTCTAACGGGGCACAGCACTCTTTCAACTTCGTTACCTACGATTTCTGACAGACTAGGTATTTCAAAAGATTTAGGCCAAGGACGAGACGGCAGTTCGTTCTTGGCCAAAAAACCAAGTTGAAGCGAACATGTAGCTTTATTCGTAGAGAAGCCGATATTCTTACTAAAAGCATGGATCTCACTGACCCTCTTAGCCGAAGCCAAGCACACCAAAAAAAGCGTCTTGAGGGTGAGATCCTTCAGGAAGGCTGAATGCAAAGGTTCAAACCTGTCTGACATTAGGAACCTTAAGACCACGTCTAAGTTCCAAGCGGGAGTTGACATACGACGCTCCTTAGAGGTCTCGAAGGACTTAAGGAGATCTTGGAGATCTTTGTTATTTGACAGATCCAGGCCTCTATGTCTGAAAACAGACGCCAACATGCTCCTGTAGCCTTTAATAGTGGGAGCAGAGAGGGAGCGAACATTTCTCAGATGCAGGAGAAAGTCCGCAATTTGGGCTACAGAGGTACTGGAAGAGGAAATAGAGGAGGACTTGCACCACTCTCTTAAGACCTCCCACTTCGACTGGTAGACCTTGATAATAGATGATCTCCTAGCCCTCGCGATCGCTCTGGCTGCCTCCTTCGAAAATCCTCAAGCTCTTGAGAGTCTTTCGATAGTCTGAAGGCAGTCAGACGAAGCGCGGGGAGGCTTTGATGAAGACTCCTTATGTGGGGCTGCCGTAAGAGATCTATCCGTAAGGGCAGACTCCTTGGGACATCTACCAGCCATTGAAGTACCTCTGTGAACCACTCTCTTGCGGGCCAGAGGGGAGCAACCAACGTCAACCTTGTCCCTTCGTGAGGCGAACTTCTGCAAAACCTTGTTGATGATCTTGAACGGCGGAAATGCGTAAGCGTCCATGCGAGACCAGTCCAACAGAAAGGCATCTATGTGGGCTGCCTCTGGATCTGGGACTGGAGAGCAATAGGTCGGGAGCCTTTTGGTCAGTGAGGTCGCAAAGAGGTCTATGGTGGGCTGACCCCAAGTCATCCAAAGACTCTTGCACACGTCCTTGTGAAGGGTCCATTCTGTAGGGATCACCTGACCTCTCCGACTGAGACAGTCCGCCAAGACGTTCAATTTCCCCTGGACGAACCTCGTCAACAGTGAGATGCCTCGATCTTTTGACCAGATGAGGAGGTCCCTTGCGATGAAGAACAGAGTGTGGGAGTGAGTGCCTCCTTGCTTGGAGATGTACGCCAAGGCTGTGGTGTTGTCCGCATTCACTTCTACCACCTTGTTTCAAAGAAGACTCTCGAAACAGCCAACAGCTCTTTGCAGTTGATGTGAAGGCTCCTCTGATCTGTCGTCCAAAGACCCGAACATTCTAGACCGTCCAGAGTCGCTCCCCAACCCAAATTTGACGTGTCTGAAAATAACACGTGGTTTGGGTTCTTGACTGCCAGGGACAGACCCTCTCGAAGACCTATACTGCTGTCCCACCAGCTCAGGCACGTCTTTACTGGTTCGGAGATCGGGATCGAGACCGCCTCCAAAGTCTTGTTCTTGTTCCAATGGGAGTCTAGATGGAACTGGAGAGGGCGAAGGTGAAGTCTCCCTAGAGAGATAAATTGTTCCAGGTATGACAGCGTCCCTAGGAGACTCATCCAACTTCTCACAGAGCAATGGTCTTTCCTAAGCATGAGGTGGACTTTGAGTAAGGCTTGCTCTATCCTGGTGGCAGACGGAAAAGCCCGAAAAGCTAGACTGTGAATCTCCATCCCCAAATAGAGAATTGTTTGGGAGGGAGTCAGCTGAGAGTTCTCTATGTTCACCAACAGTCTCAACTCCTTTGCAAGATCCAACGTCCATTGAAGGTCCTGCAGACAGCGATGACGGGACGATGCTCTGAGCAGCCAGTCGTCCAGGTACAGGGAGGCTCGAATCCCCGATAAATGTAGGAATTTTGCTACATTTCTCATGAGCCTCGTAAAAACAAGAGGAGCAGGGCTGAGGCCGAAGCACAGTGCTCGGAATTGGTACACAACATTCCTGTATACAAACCTCAGATACGGTTGAGAATCCGGGTGTATAGGAATGTGGAAGTACGCGTCCTGCAGGTAGAGAGAGACCATCCAGTATCCCTCTCTGACCGCTGCTAGAACGGATTTGGTGGTCTCCATCGTAAATTTTGTTTTGACAACAAAAACGTTGAGCGCACTGACATCCAGCACCGGCCTCCAACCTCCTGTATGCTTTGGTACTAGGAAGAGACGGTTGTAAAACCCCGGTGATTGAAGGTCCGAGACTTTCACCACCGCACCCTTCTCTAGCAACTGAGACACCTGCAGATGTAATGCCTGCCTCTTTGACTCCTTTCGATACCTGGGAGAGAGGTCTAAAGGGACTTTTACTAGAGGAGGTCTCCGTACAAAAGGTATTTTGTACCCCTCCTTTAGCAACAAAACAGACTCCCGGTCTGCACCCTTCTTCTCCCAGGCCTGCCAGAAATTGTTCAGTCTGGCCCCTACCGCTGTCTGAGGACGTGGGCAGTCAGACTCTGCCACGGGAGGACTTAGATCCTCTCCTCTTGCCTCTCTTACTGTCGGCACGAGCGCCTCCCTTACTGGGAGCTCTGCCACGAAAGGGCGGGATAAACCTCGTTGCTGGAGTATCGAGCTTAGGTCTAACGACATAAGATGATGAAGGAGCAGCCTTACGCGCTGACGTAGCCATCAAGTCGTGGGTATCCTTCTGCACCAAAGAAGCTGCAATATCCTTAATCAACTGCTGAGGGAACAAGGCAGATGACAACGGAGCAAAGAGAAGCTCTGACCTTTGACAGGGAGTTACTCCTGCATAAAAGGAACGAACAAAGTCTCCCTCTTCTTAAGGACTCCTGCCGTAAAGGTAGCAGCGAACAAAGTCTCCCTCTTCTTAAGGACTCCTGCCGTAAAGGTAGCAGCGAGCTCATTAGAGCCATCACGGATAGCTTTGTCCATGCAGGACATAATTAGCACGGATACATCACGGTCGGCCGAAGAGATCTTCCTGCTCAAGGCTCCCAGCGACCAATCCAAGAAGTTAAAAACTTCGAAGGCCCTATAAACCCCTTTGAGGAGATGATCAAGGTCCGAAGAGGACCAGCAAACTTTTGAGCGTCTCATGGCCAGGCGACGGGGAGAGTCTACGAGGCTTGAGAAGTCTCCCTGGGCAGAGGCAGGAACTCCCAAGCCGAGAACTTCTCCCGTGTCGTACCAGACGCTCGCTCTAGAAGACAGTTTAAAAGGGGGGAAAGCAAAGGCCGTCTTCCCCAAACTCCTCCTGGTGATCAACCAGTCGCCTAGTAAACGCAAAGCTCTCTTAGAAGAGC
>NC_090727.1:19290331-19299414 GCF_036898095.1 Palaemon carinicauda | reverse complement strand
CGAAGGAAATTTATACATTCTGGGAATGAACGAAGATGAAATAAGAACACTTCCGGAAAGGTCTTCAGAGGGCGAGATTCGCCTCAGAAACGTCTTAGCTGATAAATGGTATGATTCGCCCCAAAACGAAAACTATGAATAAATCTTTCCTTTTGTTATTGTTTTTCAATTCCTCTCTGTATTTCTTTATCTTGTGGATTCTCTCTCTCTCTCTCTCTCTCTCTCTCTCTCTCTCTCTCTCCTCTCTCTCTCTCTCTCTCTCTCTCCTTCTTACCTGAAGTCATTTGGACTCCAGTTGAAGCCAAAAAAGAATTTGACGTATTCCAATGGCTTCTCTCTCTCTCTCGCTCTCTCTCTCTCACCTCTCTCTCTCTCTCTCTCTCTCTCTCTCTCTCTCTCTCTCTCTCTCTCTCTCTCTCTCTCTCTCCTCAACTCGCTTTTTTTTAAATGCTGAATCCAGGAAAGGTTTCGGTAATCATAAATATAAATATATATAATATATAATTATATATATATATATATATATATATATATATATATATATATATATATATATATATATAAAGAGAGAGAGAGAGAGAGAGAGAGAGAGAGAGAAAATATGTGCATCGAAAGAATGCAATTCTTCACTGAAGACTTTCTAAAAATACCTCCGGAGCTTCATGAACCGCATTCTCTTATGAAGAGATTTTTTATTTCTTAAAACTAAGCCTGATACAGGAACTCTATATCGTTGGCCTGGCGGGGCTCTCCCCTTCCCGGTGGGAGGGGAAGGGTCCCCCGCTCCCGCTGGGGCTGGGCGGCTGCCACCCCCCCCCCCCTGGCGCTGGGCGGCTGCCCCCCCCCCCCCTGGCGCTGGGCGGCTGCCAGCCCCCCCTCCCCCGCTGGCGCTGGGCGGCTGCCCCCCCCCCCCCCTCCCTGCGCTGGTGCTGGGCGCCCCCGGCCCCCCCTGACGCTGGGCGGCTGCCCCCTCCCCCGCTGGCGCTGGACGGCTGCCCCCCCACCCCCCGCTGGCGCTGGGCGGCTGCCCCCCCCTCCCCCCGCTGGCGCTGGGCGGCTGCCCCCCCCTCCCCCGGCTGGCACTGGAGGGCTGCCCCCTCCTCCTCCGGCTGGCGTTGGGCAGCTGCTCCCCCCTCCCGCTGGCGCTGGGCGGTTAACCCCCCCTGGCGCTGGGTGGCTACCCCCCCCCCCGCTGGCACTGGCGGCTCCCCCCCCGGCACTGGCGGCTCCCCCCCCCGGCGCTGGGCGGCTTCCCCCCCCCCCCCCACCCCGCTGGCGCTGGGCGGCTTCCCCCCCCCCACCCCGCTGGCGCTGGGCGGCTTTCTCCCCCCCCCCCCCCCTTGGCGCTGGGTGGGTCTCTTCCCCCCCCCCCGCTCCAATGCTGGGCGGATGTCTCACCCCCCCCACCCCACCCCCGGGGCTGGGCGGCTGCCCCCTCTCCCTCTGGCCGGTGAAGTATATGATGATGAATGGAGAAGTATAGAATTAAAAGCTCAAGATAGAGACCGACTGGCGAAATCTAACCTAGGCCCTTTGCTCAATACGCGTAGGCGGAGATGATGATGATGAATAAGCGAAATTATTTACGTTTATATTGTATCGGTGTGTGTTTACCCATCCGTAATGTCTTGGACCCATGTATGTTTTTCTTTATTTAATTCAGATCAGATACGGTTCTCAATATGACTCAAAAGCCAAGGAATGGAAAATATGCTGATATAAAATGGACCCAATAATACTAAAAGTTACATGCTGCATCCTAAGGATCATGAACACAAAAACTCAAAAGAATAAGAAGCAAAATTGTATAAAAAAGAAAACTCGTTAAAATATAAAAATTTTCCAGTGATTTTGAGCCTATCGTGTCTTTAGTTCTACTTTAGCATTGTTGAAACCTTTGTAGTTTTCAGTCTGCAATAGCGAAGTGAACACCAGCACAAAGTAACAGAGACTACTGCCCTTTCCCCATTGTCTTAAAATTTGCAAGTTACATTTCATCATTTTAACCAAAAGTAATTTAATCAAACCATGTACAGAATGGTTCTTGAAAAAAAAATCACTACTCAAGATTACTAATGTATATTTAAATATGACTCGCATTCCTATACTAAGCATAAAATAAAAAAACAAAAATAGCATTCGTCTTCGGTAAATAAGTTTTTTTTTCTCGGCAATTTCTATAAAAGCTAATTGATTTTGGATAGTTTATCGTTGATATTTAAAATTACAGACGAATTTAAAAAAATAAAAATCCTTAATTCGACCCATTAATGCACATTCAATTTAATTTATGTTTGAACTAGACTTTTTGATATGTCTAACGTATCATAGAGCATTTCGATGTCTGAATCCAATTTAAAAGTTTTCAATGCACACCTCAGAATTTCAAATTGATTCCAGCTCACAGCGATTGGAATATGCCATCATCCATTATTCATTGGTTTCGATGCGCAGTTTTATTATTGTGGTTTATTCTAGGTGAAATTGTTCCGTGTTCACGTTTCTCGTAGAGTTAATTTGATTGGAATTTGGAAAATAAAAATAGAGAGATTCAGTTGTTCAAAACATAGCAATTTATATGATTTTTTTTTTTACAAAAAATGCTTGAAGTTAAAATAACTAGAACTGCTAAATTTTCTTTAATAAAATTAATAGTTAAAACCAAGAGGCAATAGATAATGGAAGGTGACTGTTTTCTATTTGAGAAAAGTTATCAAACACATTACAAAACTACCCTGAGGAAAAGGGTTATGGAAACACTACATGGTCGTGCTTTGAATAAAATTGTATTTACATGAACTGATACCAATGGTGTGCCTTCCTCTATAAATTTATAACTTTTACTGGCCATCAATAAGGCAAGACCATGAAAATACAATGAGATTAAAATGTAAATTCGAAGCATTGCATTTAATTACTGTTATTCCTCAATATATTGGAAGTTATCTCGGATTGTCAAAATTTTCTCGACTGTGAAATAAGAAATATCACAGATAATTCAGCATTCCATTTTCTGTCTGAAAATAAAAGTGAAACTGGTATTTTTGCCCTTCCTGTAGGTCACCTGCGACACCTTATATGAATTATAAGGATGGTGTCTGTTGAAGTAGTGATTTTCAAGAAAACAAAGAAATTGCCTTACAAAATAAAAGGAAATGGGAAAGATGCATAAAGTTGTGCTAACAAAATTAACTATTGGTAGTAATAGGTGACATATACATTTATACATGTGCGCTATTACTCGCATCTAAAATGACATATGAAACATAAAACCTATTTTCAGCGTGCGCTTACAGCTCCCATTTCTGCTCGAATAGTTTCCGTAATAAATAAAAAATAAAAAAAAACAGAGCCTTTGATATGATGCACCACGGCTATTGCATTACAGTGAGAATATCTCCGGATAAAACGAAGTACCGAAGCCAAAATAGTATTGCAAAATATCGTTCATATAATTTTGTTCCCAATAAATAAGCTACATTAATTTCTGTAAACTGATCCAGGTATTTCTCAAAAGCCAATGAGACTGAAAAAAATTCCTTATAGATCACAGTAATACGATGTTCAAATGCCAAAATACCACAAGGAAATGAAAAAAAAAAAAGGTTTGGTCTATCTTATATAAACTAATTGCAAAAAAATATTGCGCGTATAAATTGCACTCTGCTTTGGTGTTCTTTGCTTTGTCATCACAAATTTTCTGCAATATCCTCCAAATCTTATACCTGGACTCCTTAGGCATGATCTTCACTAAGCGTGAAAAATCCTTACTTCTCCAGCATGAAATACCGCAAGAACAAACTCCGAAAACATGAGAAAAATTCATCCTTTACTTAAGCAAAAGAAGGCCGCCTATCATTTATCATATCATCGCTAGTTTTATTGCTTTTCCTTAATTGCCATTTCTTTAGTCATTCTGTGAAAAAATCTTGCAAATGAAGTTCAATGTGTTTTTATCCTTTCCTATAGAATTTTCAGGAAAATAAATTTTCACTAGAACGACAATTTCGACGTATCTATTTTGGCATTTTTAAATCTATTCCAAATTTTGTTAAACCTTGGAGTAGGAGGTTCCTCTCCAAAAGGTACTAAATCATTTCTGTACCAATAAACCTCATTGACCCATTCCACAAGCAAAATGCAAGTCGCCCAAGAATTGTTGTTTGACCTCAACATGACGTTCAGTTGCTTCTTCTGTACCTTGCATTTCTTGCAGGCTCGTAGATTCCTCGAGGGATACATCAGGAGGTGGGCAATGCCCAATGGCATTAGCACAGAACAACAGGGTTAGACAGTCTTTCATGTGCTAACTAAGAATTGCCTTTTCTTATGCTATATGAAGGTCCTGTGAAGTTTCTTCCAAAATAGACCAGTGTCATCGTAACTAAAAACTTGCTACATTATGTAAGACTCAGAATTCACGAGCCTTTTAAAATTGACATCTTATGCCTTTGCAGCCCTAATTCATCTCTTGAAATATCCAAACCATCGGCCAGCTCACCTTGACTCCTACTTTTTCTTTATTCTGCCGACACACATGGTTCATTTTCCTTTTTGCTTTTCATAAATTCATGGCTTTGGTAATCGTATTACCAGCTAACTACTCAATAATCAAGATAAGCAGCAACTTTTGAATGTTATTAAGAACAAAAGACAGACGTTTCATCAATGAGAGCACCCTTTCATAACATCAGCTAATACGATATTTCCTTTCTATGTAATACACAGTAAAAAGTGTTTATGCATTTGCTTCGTCAATATCGATTAAATCCAGCACATCTAAATGTCCACCGTATTTTCAAACGATTATTGCAACTTCTTATCAGATCTCATAAAACGTTAAGTTTCTAAAATATCCCTTGTGAAGTAGAAGAATAAAAACATACCATGATTTCAACATATCAAGAATAAATTCTCGATCATAAAAATTGTTAAATCATCTCCATTATCTGAAAATATTAGAAGACACACTAGTCTGTGGTCAAGAGGACGACCAAATCCGACTTTATCAAAGGCAAACATTCAAAATCTATCATAGACAGGAGGGGAAGTGGGAAACGAGAAAAGGAGTTACGAATGCGCTACCCAGATTTATAATCAAAATCGTAAAAGAATCCCGCAATTAATAATAAAGAAATACCGCTATATCCCATCTTCTTATTCAATGAATAACAGATAACCAAAATCCCAGTGTACGACCATATAAAGTTATATCTAAATAGTTCATGCGAAAGAGATGGGTCACTGCAGGGTAGGGAAGAGGTAGATCATTATATTGCAAAATCAGACGAAGGGGAATAAAACGTATATACTCTCAATACGAAGCCCTGAAAAAAAAAAAAAATATTTATATAACATAAAAAAAAAAAAAATACCAGCAAAATTCAAATAAGGCTCCACCGTGGAAATCATTTATAGATCTCACGATGGTATGAGAAATAACGTGAAATGGAATGACAAAAAGAACGAACGCTTATGTGAAACAAGAAATTGATGGACTTTTCCAATGTAAAATATTAATAGAAGCACGCTATACCAGTATGAACATCATGGACCTGGTTGAATTTAATAAAACTGAGATTTGACTGAATAAGGAAAAAAAATATCAATCTGAATAAGATAGATACCGACTTAAAATCATAATAATGATAAAAAGGATAATAGCACCATCGATACCGGTAAGCAAAATAACTTTAAGAATCAATATTTTAATGTACAGATCACTTGTAGTGTTTCTACTACTCTGACATTGATGATAATTACTGTACTAAGGGACCTTCAGCTCGAATTCAACGTTTCTTTTGAAATGTGCTTGTCCGTTTTATGCTGGCTAATATGAGTATCAAACCTGCTTTAAAACCCATTTATTCAAGCATGGTCCATGGCAGAGACTAGCGTTGAACACCTTATGCTTTCTGTACTTAAATATAAATCATAATTGTCATATTAGGAAGGGAAAGAAGCAGAAGGCTCCTTTACTCAATTCTAACACAATGTAAACGTGTCGTTAATATCAGCCTCCTCTTGGAACCATTCAATGAGTATGTGTTTATTAAACCTACATAGCTGAAAAAAAAAAAATATTTCCTTCATCGTACCAAAAAAAAAAAAAAGAAAGATGGTGAAAGAACGAAACCAATACTTCAACATGAACAGAATCTGCACCGATTGACCACTTATTCAAAGCTATAACTAAGAATCAAATGCTCATCGGAAATGTTCTCATAACAGAATCTGGGAATAAACTTCATATGGTATAAATTAAAGCAGAAATGCATGCAAAAGGAAGTGAAACCCCTTTTCGGCTAGAGTCCTTTTTACATCCTGCCGCCAAGCTTTGGAAGAAAACGCTAATGATTGACCGATTCATTCCAATGACCTAGTTCCACTGACTGGCCAAAACTGATGACAACGTTTGGGGATTATCAGTATAACAGAGTTACACAGTTTCAATTATAAATAAACTTGGTACAAAGTTTGGCGGAAATGATCAGAGGTGCCTGGAAACGTAATCGTGTAACCTTGGTCTAAAGAATATCTATTGTTTTTTAGAGAATATGACAACCCATTGTTCTGAGAATATCGTCGCAAGAGAAGGAAAGATGCCGGAAACAAGACAAACCTTACTCTGACTGTTTTTACGTTTCTATGCAGAAGGACTGCTGCTGCTGATGTTGGCTTTCAGCCTTGAAAAGACTTTCTCATCTGAAAGCCTTAAAATATATTCTAACAGAAGTTTTATTATCGTATTTTCCTAGTTTTAAACTTGCACACTGTAGACGAGTTTAAATAGAGGTATCAACTTTCTTAAGGCTCAAGATTGCTGCTGCTAATTTGAAAGAATCGTAAAAGAAAGTGGAATATGAAATTTGAAAATACACTAAAGACTAGAAATTCGGAGTGCCAATGCTGCAAAATTACATAAATCCAAATGTAAGCCGCCCTGCCTCGCCTGACATCGTTTTAGACCCCGGTAGCGTATGTTCATGTATTGTACCAGACACCAGCATCCTTCCTCCCGCTCTGAACTTTTTTTTATTCCAGTAGAATTTCCTATCTATTGTGTAATTTTACTTCAAATAGTTTTGGAAGGCCAGTTTTAACTATGAAGAGATTTAGCCCGGGTTTTTTTTTTTTTTTTTTTTTTTATCTATTTCGGCTCAGACGATGGATAAGGTTTTCCGCAAGATAACCAATAAACATTATTATCAAACATCTGGAAATCTTATCAATATTGAAACTCCCAATTTCCAAGGAATAAATCAATAGGCAATATTCTAACAGTTGTTCCATTATCCTATTTTTAAAATTTAGACAAAAAAACTGTAGAAGGGATTTGGAAAAAAGTATCTAAACTGTAATTTTACTAACCTCTTTTTCTGGCAAAATACTTATCTCCACATTATACGTTGGTCGAAAAGACAACGAGTAGTAAGTAATAAGGAAAAGATATAGAGTAGAAGTAAAACAGAACGTCTACCAAACGTAATAATACATATAAGTATCTTTGTAATCAGGAACCTAATTTCTTACAGAAGAATACACTACAAACTCTATAGCGAGTGATTTTGTTTTAGTTTTCGAACAATAGACAAAAAAGCCCGTCTGAGCTGAACAGAACCCATGCTGTAACGAAATACTGTAACACAATTGAATGATAAGTGTTAAAGAATACAGGAGGCAGGTAATAAACCGATAAGATCATTTTTCGGAACTTGTGTCTACTGTATCTCTAAGAGATGCAAATAATGCCGTAGTCAGCTATAACGAATTTTAAATTTAGGGAATTTCCTGGGTACACAAAAAGATTAGTTTTTTTTAAGCAATTGCTAAAAGACAACAATTAATAAAAATGTCAATGCCTGAAAACTTTAAATCAATCAATCAATTAATAGAAATGTCAAACTATATAAAGTCACGCACACTATGCTATGTATGGTGTTGTAGCCGAAAAGAACTGAACGAAAGTAGATGGCGGAATGCTTCATTGACATTTGAAAGAAACGCCTCCAAACCAAAGCAATACTATACTGGTGGTTAAAATGCATGAAATGTCTTAGGTTTGAATGACGTAATTGCTCTTCTCGGAAACCCAAAGAAGGGCAATATACTGCCGCTTTACTCACTTCAGACAAAGTATTTCCTGAAATGTATGACTCATAAACTGCACATGCCAGTTACGTAATGCTGGGCCATTCATAATCTCCTTTTACCTTTGGGGAAACTCCTGCTTTTGCAGTTAACATTAATTTCCCAGGATTCCAAAGATAGATAATTTATTATTACTCTATACTGCCTCCATTAATACATTAGCACATAAAAATATTTCAAAATTTCTAAGATTCTCATTTCCCTTTTTTTCCTCTTTTTTGTAGCCTTTGAGATTACAATTTTAAATGATAATTCAATAATAAATCTCTCGATAAAACCATAGTATTGAGGAAAAAGTGCTGTAGATATAATAAATGAAATTGGGAAATAACCGTTTCTTTAACCAAACACTCACGTCAGAGAATCTGAAGAAACTACGCAAATACGAGGATTCCGGAGAAAAAAAAAAGACGTTGATACCACAAATACATTTACCTTAAAGGAAAACGTAAATTTATGTATGTATGTGTATATATATATATACATATATATATATATATATATATATATATATATATATATATATGCATATATATATTTATTCAAATATATAAATATATATACATACTGTATATATATATATATATATATATATATATATATATATATATATATATATATATATATATATATATATATATATATATATATATATATATACATGCTGTACAATATTTTCCTTGTTCTCGAAGCTATTTCATGCAAAATTACTCTTTTTACATGCGAGACAAAAGCTTTCCAAGTAAACCGTTTTGTCAGATATAGAGGGAGTAAATTAATGAATAGAATTACTTAAAACCATTTTGCGCTACAAAATTGGAGGAAACTTTAATTAAACCATAGAAAAAATAGTCCTCCAGAGAAATTATATATATATACTGTATATATAATTTATATATATATATATATATATATATATATATATATATATA
>NC_090727.1:19267831-19287831 GCF_036898095.1 Palaemon carinicauda | reverse complement strand
TCACAAACACAAACAGAGGTGAAAAAAACTCGTTCCAACGTAATAAGAGACTACAGGTTAATATATTACACATAGATTATCGACTTTTATAATAATATATAGAGGCAGTGCTAGCATCTGATATCAAACACTATCAATACTGTTATTTCTCCATTTCCGTAATTTTGAAGATACAGGAATTCTATCTCTTCAATTTTCAAATTCGTTCACCCGTTACCCCCACAAATTTCTGAACTACCCCACTTGGGGTAATTTACCCCTGTTCCCCAACCACTGCTTTATAGTAATTAATGAGGACGAAGCGTATAATCTAAAAATAATTCTTACACTCCTTTTTTCACCCAGGTGTAATTAATGTGTATATAAGGGGAAACCCAATGAAGACATGTAGAGGAAAATCACTTATGAAATATAATTCAGATGTATAGAGATATAGCCTCAGCTAATCTAGCTGACTTCTTTGGTAAATGGGCCTAGTGAGGTAGAGAAATATAGGCTAAAAAATTCCTTTACAGGATAGAAAATGTATAATAGGAGTAAAATCATGCTAGAGAAAGAAATAAAGAATTGTAGGCTATGGCTATATCTGAAACTTGTTTCTAAGCCTTGGCTTTCTCTTCATGAATATATCTTATATAAGAGTATCTTTTATTTCCTCCTGTCTTGTCTTATCCTAATCTCTCTCTCTCTCTCTCTCTCTCTCTCTCTCTCTCTCTCTCTCTCTCTCTCTCTCTCTCTCTGTGTGTTTGCGCGCGAGAGCGTTAAAAAAAATAATACACGAGAATTGGCATTTCCGGAAGTCATGCGTTATTCATAGCCCCAAAGTAGACATATATTTCCCTTGTTGATCAGAGCAGCCGCCTCGAGTTTCTTTTACATAATACAAATATCTTGGGAGAAATGAAATCCATCGAGAACATTACATTACTCCACAATACCAGATGAAGTGTGATGTTTTTCTTGTCGGTAAGGTCGTATGTTAATAAGGATTCTCTCTGTCAATCAGTTCTTAACAGATAGACACAGATGAGTGCATGCATTTACCAATTTACTATTATTTAACGATAGTCTACTGGTTGCGACCCATACTTTAAGCTATTAAAAAATCCAAAGCACAAAAATGAAGATAAAAATTGTTCTTAATACACCATACTGTACATTCAAGTGGCTTATTCAAATACCCTTCTAAAGTACACCGATCGAGTGTGTTAAAGTCTTCAATTCCCTGAATTCCAATGTAAATGAAACACTTATAAACTTGAGGGTTTCATGGTCCTGAATGTACCCTAATTTTGTTTTTCTGTCTAAACGTCATTATTGGAGGAGGACATAAATTGGTAGTAAGGACAAGAGCCAACATGGAATCTGACAAGAGGGAAGAGATAAGAATCCTTTTTCGGGAAAATAAGTTTTCAAATAATATAATGAAATCATATGTAATAAAAGATTCCACTAGACATAACTGATACTAATGATAATAATAATATTTACAAATAATCTGTCCTCTAGTAAATGAATGTCATTTATCGTAATACAGTAAACCACAGAAAACTAGATATTGCTACAACAACATTGCCCGTGAAAACGTCCGGGGTGGTAAGTTCAGTCAGGGGCATACACGCACAGTTTTAACTTTCAGGCCGACTGATGAAACCAGATTTAACCGGTTTGTTCAGGCCAGTTTGAGCATGTATGGGCAAGGCCGTCTCGTACTTGAGACAGCCTTGGTATGGGCAAGAGACGGGGGTCTTTTCAACTGAAGGCCGGTCGGAAAGGTGATCAGATGAACTGGAGCGAATGTCGAAAATCTACCAGTCCGTTATCGGGAACTGACTGCCAGTTTGCACGTGTATGGAAGTTCCTGTAGCCCTGCCCTCAGTGCAACATATGAATTGAAGTCCTTCGTCGCTGATGCAATGGCTTTGTTCAGAGGTGATAAGCGATTTTATTCTGTTTTTATCGTAATTTACAGGGGATAACCATCACTTCGGAAAATAAAAAGTTATGATTATTCTGACAGATATGAAAATGCTGATAAGGATATAAAAATAATAATTAATTTAGGTTGAGATATACAATGTTTCCATAAATCAGAGTATACGCAGGGAATGGATAGGACTAAAGTACATAACGATAAGCACAAAACTTTTCAGAGAAAGCAAATGCTAGAATTCTCCTTAGAGAATTTCCAACATTATAATGTACATATTTTGTGGCCTGGCCATTACGAATAAATAACAAGCCGACTAAATTAACGTACTTTTGAAATGCATATTGACAAATTTGGAATATACCTATCCTCACCATTTTCATTGTGTTTAAGCGTTTATTGCTGCTTAGGTTTAAGTGTATATATATATATATATATATATATATATATATATATATATATATATATATATATATATATATATATATACGTGTGTGTTTTTTTTTCAAAGAGGCCCATAAAAGGAACACAGGAAATATAAATAAATCACTATATTCCGGTCAATAAACATTGACCCTCTTCAGGATGTAAAGTAAAAATGAGGAATACAGAGGAGGGTGATGGTTTATTATATAGGAAAGCAAAAGGGTGTTTTCCATCTTTCTACAGTTGTTATAATTGCTGGAAGGATTAGCCAAATTTAAATACATCCAGGTGCGTCTTCTTATTGTTGAGCCGTTCGGAGGATGTCTTGACCTCTGATGCATATCTGGTGGTCGGTCTCCGTGGATTATCTTCTTAATGATAGGGTTGAGAAGAGTATTGTCCACTGTGTCAGCTTTCCATTGGCCGCCAAATAGGTTCATTGTGTTTGATTGATTTATGATGGCTGATTCCAGGATTTTCCTTCTGTACGGACAGGTACTCTTAAAAAGTAAAGACAACTCACTCTAGTTAATAGCCATACCTAACAGATCTTTTGTGTTCAGATAATCTTTGTCCAGATGCTATATGCCACAGAACTATCTGTATTCAAATAAATAAATACACATACGTGTATGTATACATACATACATATATATATATATATATATATATATATATATATATATATATATATATATATATATATATATATATATGTGTGTGTGTGTGTGTGTGTGTGTGTGTATAATTAACTTTTACACTTTCTCCTCATGTTAGTATTACTTCATTACAACGTAGACTTTAGTGGAGGAAGTTCTCTTGCCACAGAACCAATGTTTACACCATTTCTTTTTGGGGTTTTCATTTCTTGCACGTCAGCTCAGCTAGGCAGATGTTGGGGAGGAAGAGATGTTGCCACGGTGCTGGCTGTACTGGCTGGGTGTCAAAAGAGGTTAGACGGATCGTCATTCGTCAGTCGTCACAGATGGCAGAACTGAATAGTGTTTGGGCACTTTTGATATTCAGCAGGACTGTCAGTTCAGCGACCTGTCACTTAAAACTGTGCGCGTATGGCGGGCTTAAGGATACGTAAACTGGCCAAAGTAGTAATTTCAATGAAGGATGCCAAAGATATTTTTCTTTGGAGCGCATTGTCACTAATTCACTATTACTATTATCAAAATTATCATCATTACTATTACTAGCTAAGCTAGAAAACCAGGATGCTACAAGCCCAAGGTGTCCAACAGGGAAAGTAACCTAGTGAGGAATGGAAATGAGGAAATGAATAGTCTATATACGAGCAGCAACGAATAAAAATAAAAAGCATTTTAAGATCAGGATCAACGTCAAAACAAAAATATAAAAATATTTGTAGAAAGTTTAAACTTCTAAAGCTCCGCCAATTCAACTGCCTGATTAGAAAGATCAGTATAGTCTGGAAAGATCGGAATGCAAAAGATGATCAGAATCATGAAAAATCTTATGCAACATGAACAAAAGAACTAACTGAACAATGATGCCAGGGATTAATATAAAGATCAGCAAAAAGAAATTTGACAAAACGCAACTTTCTGTCCACCAACCAAAGATTGGAGTCAACAGCTGAAGACCTCAAAAGAGAACAGTACTGTAACAAGGCAAAATTAAAGAATTGATAAATTTCTTCAAGATCGATTGATCACCAAAAATCTTGAGACTTTATCAATGAGCCAATTATGTGTAATTGAAAAGACACAGACAGGATGTGTTTCTCAAAAGTAAATTTGTCATCAAGAATCAATTCAAATTTTGAAATAGGTATATATAGTTAAAACATTATCAATGAAAAGATTTGGATGTTAATGAGATACTGTCCTCAACATACTAACAATCATACTTTGAGTTTTGTTAGGGTTCAACTTCATACCCCATAATTTGTAACATGCACTAATTTTGGCTACATCCCTACTAAGGGATTCAATAACCATAGGTCTACATTAAGGAAATGGAATTCACGCATAGAATAGCATCATCTGCATATACAATGGTCTTGTTTTCTAGGCCAAACCACATATCACGAGTATATAATTTGAAAAGAATTGTTAATAGCAGCTCTTATTTTTCTGGAGTATCTATATTGCTGGGATAAGAACAAATAGATTTAAATAAACATACATATATAATGTTTTCCTCTTTAACCAAATAAATGACATATGTGAGAAGGAAAAGCAACCGGTTAGAGAATAATGAAAGAAGAGAAATTTCCAATTATTATTATTATTATTATTACTTTCTAAGCTGCAGTTGGAAAAGCAGAATGCCATAAGCTCAGGGGCCCCAACAGGGAAAATATCCCAGTGAGGAAAGGAAACAAGAAAAAATAAAAAATATTTCCTATATAAACTATAAAAACTTAAAAAAAAAAAAAAAGGAAGATAGATTAGATAGAATATTGTGCCCGAGTGTACGCTCAAGCAAGAAAATGTATTATACTAATTGAGATTAAAGACAGACGACCAATTCTCTGACCTTGAGTCTCTTATCAAACAACAGAAACAACATTCATCCTCCGTTGTTGTCGTAACTTTCTTTGGTAAGATTAAGAGCGTGACAATGAGAGAGTTCTTACAGATTTACGAGTACAGTATAAGCGAACCGTTTATCTCTCTCTCTCTCTCTCTCTCTCTCTCTCTCTCTCTCTCTCTCTCTCTCTCTCTCTCTCTCTCTCTCTCTCTCTCTTAAAAGGCCAATCACTAAAAAATTCCTTATTTTTCGGATAGTTCAAATTCTTTCATGCCTTGTATTGTTATCATTAGATCACATGACAGCTAATATCTAATACGAAATTATAGATAAAATGACAGGATATGAGTTGACACTCATTGGGTACATTATGATATACAATAGATTTAGTTTTGTTAAGAAAAGGAGTATTTATTGAAATTTAATATAGTACAAACTTAATCCCAATTTTTAGGACAATGTACGATGTAGGGTTTAATGAGCCGTCGGGCAAAATGGGAGATCCACAAATGTCCCTCTTTATTACACCCTCGTTTTTTATCTTAATAATATGAATGAAAACTCAAGTACAAATTCAAAGCTTATATCTTATTTTTTACAAGTACAATATATGGAAATATATAAGGGTAATACAAGAAAATTCAATATATTAATTTCTCTCCATTGTCTAAAACTCGACATAGAAACTATAAAATTATAAATATTCTCAAACCCGAAGAAGGATTAGGAAAATTTACATCATTAGAATAGGATAAATATAATTAAATATAAGGGATAGTTGCAAAATACGACTTTTACTGAATAAAGCAATTAAAACTAATTATTACTTTAAACTTAATATCACTTTTTGAGTCTTATTTTGGATATCACAAGCATTCCAAGATTATTACCGAATCAATACAAATCTCATATCGATTGAACCCAGACCAATTCATTTCTAAAAGCATTCTAAATGATAAAAGGTTTAAGACACCAAAGGGGTTCTTGTAATGGAAATAACGCGATTTTCTCCCTGCAAGAAGTATTTTGGAAACACGAAAGCCGAGATGAGACGTACTCTTTTCTATAAAATAATCATGATTATGGTCATGGTTACAGAATCACCAAATTTGATGTCATCTGAAAGAGTTCCCTTAGCAGAGTAGGCATGTAACATGAGAAAGTTCTATCATTAACAGTTCACAAGTTATGGCAGATGGTAAAGTTGTGGCACCAACCCACAGCATTTAGCCATGTAATGTCAGAATTTGGTATTAAAGAAAGAGATAATGATTTCCATCATGTACATGTTGGCGTACCTTTCTACGCCGTTTGACTGCAATTCCTTCAACTATACCCGAGGAGTTGTGACGGTAAAGCAAATGTCTACCTTTGCATCTCGTATTTCCAATGTAATACCTTCTACCATGTACAGTAGCAGAAGTAATTGTGGTAACAAGGCAAGGGTAAGAGACTATCAGGCTACCTACGGTATACAGTATAGCATGTTCGTTTGAAAACTGTTCAACAATTAAGGACAGAGGATGACCATCATTGACTGTTGGACTTAAGGATGATCTTCCGCTTTGCACAATTATACATGTCAAATGACAAGATCCCTTCTACATTGCTAGACAAGTAATAATGACAAGGGTAAATAGTACGTGAAGTAATGGACAGACTAACAGACAGGCAGACGCCGGAGTGACGGTTGGAAAAAAACTTAATTCTCCCTCCCTATTTTGTTAGTAAGGATCTAAAAACCAGCAAAATTATATATATATATATATATATATATATATATATATATATATATATATATATATATATATATATATATATATATATATATATATATATATATGTATGTATATATATATATATATATATATATATACACACAAACACACACACTCTATATATATACACAAACACACACACTATATATATATATATATATATATATATATATATATATATATATATATATATATATATATATATATATATATGAATAATACAATTTTGATACCACACGGATAAATCCTGATGACCCAATAGGCCTACCTTTGAATAACAAGCTCTAGTATACTGTTGGTCGCCGATTCCCCTTTCCCTTTTGTCATTCGATTCCGAAATTGAATGACTTCATCGGATTCAGACAGACGGAAACGTAAAAACCATTCTCGGGTTAAAGCAGAGAGCGGATCGACAGCACAAAAAAGCCCCGGTGTTGTTGTTTCTCTCTGCATTCCATTAGATAAAATAAGAAGAACAAAGTTGCTGATGTGATAATAGAAAAATTTTATATAATGTCTCTCTCCTACTTATTTCTTTCTAATAATGACGCAACGATATCCAAAGGCGTGAAGGGATGTGAACAGTTTTACGTAGATGCTACTAAGAATGATCTTTATATTTGTTATGCAAATAAAGGTTAAAAGGAGTCTGGTTTCAGTTCGAGTTCCATCAGAATAGATACTCACCAGAACGTCAGCCGCGCCAGCCCAACCACGGCCACCTAGGCCGTGGCCCAACCCCCCACACTGTGGTGACCTACCACACCAGTGGCCTCCCCAGTAAACAGTTTAACCACATGGTCCCGGGCGGGGATCGATCTGCTGCCATGCGAAGGCTAGGCAAGCGAGTTACCACTCTACTAGCCTCTGGCTAGTACAGGCTAGAGAATTTTCATTCAGGAAGAAATACACGGGCATTAAAGTGATAACCAAAATAACATCACAAAAAATCGTTAATTCATAATAGGCCACTTTAGTATCATTATTATTATTATTACTTACTAAGCTACAACCCTAGTTGGAAAAGAACGATGCTATAAGCTCAGGGACTCCAACAGGGAAAATAGCCCAGTGAGACAAGAAGAAGGAAAAATAAAATATCTTAAGAACAGTAACAACAACTAAATAAATATTTCCTATATAAACTATAAAAAATTTAACAAAACAAGAGAAAGAGAAGTCAAATTAAATAGTGGTCCCGAGTGTACCCTTGAGCAAGGGAACTCTAACCCAAGACAGTGGAAGACCATGGTACAGAGGCTAAGGCACTATCCAAGACTAGAAAACAATGGTTTGACTTTGGAGTATCCTTCTCCTAGGAGAGCTGCTTACCATAGCTAAAGAGTCTCTTCTACCCTTACCAAGAGGAAAGTAGCCACTGAACAATTATAGTACTGTAGTTAACCCCTTGAGTGAAAAAGAATTGTTTAGTGATCAGTGTTGTACGGTGTATGAGGACAGAGGAGAATCTGTAAAGAATATGTCAGACCATTCGGTGTATGTGTAGAAAAAAAGAAAATGAACCGTAACCAGAGAGGAGGATCCAATGTAGTACTGTCTGGCCAGTCAAAGGACCCCATAACTCTCTCGCGGTAGTATCTCAACGGGTGGCTTGTGCCCGGACCCCATAACTCTCTCGCGGTAGTATCTCAACGGGTGACTTGTGCCTTGGCCAACCAATTCTAAGATAAATTCATGAACACAGTTCTAATAAAGATGAAAAGTGGCAATTTTAAAGACAGGAAATAAAAAAAGGTGGATATGATAAGAGGCATAGATCACTCTTGTCCTTTCTTGAGAATCAACCTCTTAGAAGGTGAAAGAGCTTTCATTATATCATTATATTAATTATATATTATCATCATCTTCCACGCCTATTGACGCAAAGGCCTCGGCTATGTGTTATCTAGGTATATTTATGTTAGTTTATTCAATAATGTATTGTAAAATTGTATATAAGCATTTGTAGATAAATACCAGGTCAAATGTTAATTGAATATTTTATTAAGTCCTATCAAGCATTTTGATTTATGGTTTCTATTATATATTAGAGATCCAAAATTACCAATCCACGTTTTTGTATGTGCAGTACAGTGACCTATATAAATACAAAAGAACACCAAAGGTATACAATATACAGAGTGAAAAGGACATCACACACACTTACAGACAGGCCTAATCCCTTCGACCCAAGGTACTTAAGTTCAGTTGTTCGCAAGGTTGTACTTGCCTTGACCACTCCCACACTGACCTCCAGGCGCATCACGGAAATACCCCACAACTACCCCCGCGACTAAAGTGACTGTACCTCTCCTCTCTCCCTTATTCTATATACCTTGCTTACAACAAAGAGATGGAAGGGCCTTCTTTGCGCCTCCGCTTCCCGAAAGGTAATTCGTTACACTCACTAAAAATGAGGATTTCTGCTCTCCTGCCATTCGTCTTGTATTTCATTCTTGATTCTTGCACTTACTTCATATTCCTCCGCCAATTTGCCCCCTATCCTTACTCTTCCATTCCCATTCATTAATGGTTTAGAATAAACTGGCCTTATGCCAGCACATGGCCCTGCTATAGTCTTTTTCGTTATTGTGGTGCCATGTTAAAAGAAATAGGACACCTGAGTAGACGTCTCGACATTTTATCCAATCGAGACCTATTGGATAGCTCTTTTGTTTCTTACCTCTCTCTCTCTCTCTCTCTCTCTCTCTCTCTCTCTCTCTCTCTCTCTCTCTCTCTCTCTCTATAATCTCCTTTCTCAACAACTATCAACATCGAAAGTGTGACGTTCCCATATGGACATAACATGGGACTTTGAACTAATTCCAGCAGTCTGTTATAGTTCGGAAAGCAAGGATGAGTGGCTGGGGGAGGGGGGTCCACGTAAACGCTCCGGAATAATATATCAGAAATATTCAGTTATAACAGGAAACGGAGAATGTAACATAAGAAAACCCTCTCCATAATCCTCGTATAAAACCAGAATATGTTTGTTCCCATAAAATGGGAAACTTTTCATCTCACGCAATTCCAGAATATTTGGGAGTAAAGTATTTGACTGGGTCTTACATCGCTATTAAAAAAAAAAAGAAAAAAAAAATATATATATATATATATATATATATATATATATATATATATATATATATATATATATATATATATATATATATATATATATATATATATATATATATATATATATATGGAATATTATGGACGCAATATAAACATGAATAATATGGACGCAATATAAACAATCTCCGGAAAGAATTATCTTAAATGTCGTTTGAAAATAGACTGTATATAACACTTGAAATATCTGCTGATTTCAGAAACTAATTGAAAAAGAATAAAAAGCATAAGATATATTTCGATTTCTTTTACAATCAATTTTCAATTTTTCTTCAGTATTTATAAACCAGGAGATTCTTAGCACCCCACTACGCCCGGGACTGGGGCACTGCCGTCTATATTGAGACGGCAGTGGACTGGGGTCCATTCTGTCATTTTCTCTTTCCATAATTCGCTAAATCCTCTATGGGCTAAAATTTTACATCAATGGATAGCCAGTTCCTTGTGATGCGAAGTCCCTATCTAATTAAGGCAATTGGTCGCTGCCGTTCCATTCCAGTAAGATCATCCGCCAGCATCAGGAATAGAACCCGAAGAGAAATCTTGTCTATTGCCTTAAAACCAATCCGTCACCCGGCTGAGTGAATTCATCAGATTTAGAATGCATTTCCTCCACACCAAAAGTTATCGTTAATCCATTAGGTTGCTCATCCGCAACAATGAGGTTCAGTTAAACGTAAAAGAAGGTTCTTGGAATAGCATGTAACATAAGAGGTAAAGTAAACGAAAAATCAAGTGCAAGTAAACTAAGTGTTTGCACTCTTTTTTCCGAGAAACAGACGTAAGAACTCCTCTGAAAAAATATAGTTATTCCCAAAAATAACAGACAAGTGATACATGAGTTTTCATTTTTATATTGAAAAAAAAATATTAAATACACTTACACGAAAAATATATAATAGCTATATAAATCATAAAAATGGGCGATAATTATTTCTTAGGGGGTAATACACTTATGTATCAGGTTCAGATTTATTACTGCTTATAACCAATTATTACTTAAGTGTATCTACGTCTAGAAAATTCGAGAATAACAGGGAAAAGAAAAATATTGCACAAACAAAAATGTGTTTTTTAGCATAGAAAATTAACAAAACTTATGAAAAGTGAAAACATTTTCTCCGCGCAGGACACTGATATGCATAAATATTATGAGACCACGATAATAAATGAAGTTTTCTTACGAAGGAAGTACTACAAAGTATATAAAAATCATATGGTGAACAACAAGCATATGGTCACAAAAGACTGTGTAAGTTTACAACAAGGGTAAATGCAGGGCACGTCCAACTTCTTAATGCAGCAACAAATCGCTTCTTGTCAGAAGTAAACAAAGACAATTTTTTTTTTATTGTTTAAAGGGCGTTCCTAAGCAAGTGAAATTAATGTCTTCATTTTATTCTCTACTGGCAAGAAGGTTGAAATGAAGTGACTATTATTCATGATCCATTGTTACTGCTTTACATATTACAAGTATATGTTAACTTCCCTCATTGAAATTTTAATTTTCAAATACCTAACTAAACACAATCTTAAAAATCCAAAATGCTTTTCCCAACTAAATATTTTTCAATCATTTCCTTTATTCCCGTTCCAGAATCTTTGTGGGAATTATACTCCGTTGTACGGGGGAAACCTAATGGGTTTCATTAAATCTAAAAATAAGCAATCCGATTTAAAATACTACACTTCGGTTGTTTGAAGCTTTAGAAACAAAAGTTTGAAATAGTAACGAGAAGGATAACAATGTATTTAGCATCATATATTAAGAAAATTCCAAGATAAAAAAATAAAGAAAGAAACGAATCATCAAGAGGCAGAATGGTCAGAAGTGTTAGATCAAGGAATTTTTTTTTTAGTTGATATAACCTTGAGTTAAATTAAAACATTCAAGTTGAGCTGTGTTTTTTAGATTAAATGCCAATATCAAATGATTAGGATCTGAATTGTCTAGAATCCCAATGAAATAAATAAAGTTAATTCAAAATAAAAGAAAATAGTAATTAAGTTACAGCCAAATCAAAGGCGAGAAACCCAGAGTATGACTCATTTCCCCCTAAATTCTTGTCTGCCCGTGCGTCCAGCACTCCATTGCCCCCAGTGGCCTTACATCTCGAGAGACTTGCGGAAAATAATCTAATTCTCGGGAAGCCACAACCGAAGATCTATTCTTCCTCTACAACCATACTACAAGAATAACGGGTTTCTAACACTAACAATAAGGTAAGCTATAAATACACACACACACACACACACACACACACACATATATATATATATATATATATATATATATATATATATATATATATATATATATATATATAGAGAGAGAGAGAGAGAGAGAGAGAGAGAGAGAGAGAGAGAGAGAGAGAGAGAGAGAGAGAGAGAGAGAGAGAGAATGTACTTAGTATATATACATATATAAATAAGGATAAGACGTCACTGTAATATCAGTTCAAAAACTTTCTTCCATGGATATATTTAGAGTGCATCGGAAAATCAACCGGACCAATATTGGAATCAAATCCTCTTATGAGATTTATCTTGATTATGCTTCGATGGAAATCAGTGAAATTAAAGAAGCCAGATAAATGTAGGAGGAAATTGAACTTTTATGAAGGTAAAAAAAGACGGGAGAACTAAAGGCTAATCGAATTTTACATGTTTTTTTCTATGCCAATAAGCAAATCTGTTATCGTTAGCTTTTTTAGTAATGGTAAATAAAAATACGTAATATACCAGGACTCTGATATAGTATGAACCGGAGAATATCTAGTATCATCCAAAGCCTATACATGTAGATCTTGGTATAATCCAGGATCCACAGATCTTGGTATCATCTGTCGGAATATCATAACCAGAATCAATAAATGATTAAGTACTCCTAAAAGATACCATTGAGCATTACTATAATCGTGGTGTGTGTGTGTGTGTGTGTGTGTGTGTGTGTGTGTGTGTGTGTGTGTGTAACTTTGGTACCTCCACAGTATCGAATGGTTACTATTGCCCTTTTTACCGAAACAGTGAATATTACTGAAAATGCAGTTTTTAAGGGGTAAGATTTACTATAAGTCGAACCAAATGAAAGTGGCGGGTGAGAGAAGCTCTTTTCTGAATGCATCGTATCTACATCAAAATATTTCGGACAGCATACCTTCAAGACCCCCCTCTGAAGATATGAAGAAGAATCTGACCTGCGGATTAACTGATTTAGCGTGTTAGACTAATCCTGCTTTTTTTCGAGACGAGTTTGACAATTAACTCTCAACCTTTAAACTCCGGGTCATTTCCATTTTTATAGTTGTAGTTCTCAGTTTACTGGAATTATTTGCAATCACAGTTTTATGTACAATTTGCTTTCCTCGTGACGACCAAGTTCGTTATCTCTCTCTCTCTCTCTCTCTCTCTCTCTCTCTCTCTCTCTCTCTCTCTCTCTCTCTCTCTCTCTCTCTCTCTCTCTAATTAATTTATATATATATACGTATATATATATATATATATATATATATATATATATATATATATATATATATATATATATATATATATATATATATATACATATAATGCATGTTTATGGGCATGGAAACTTCTTAATAGAAAAATATCTGTGAACATTATCAACGATTTCCATGGCTGAGGAAGAGAGATAACGCTTTGTAGAATTTGCCATTGTAAGTACTGTCGATTGACTGTCTACTACTTATCCGAATCACTGCTTTATATACGGAGAGATGAAATACCAATTGTAAACAAGGTTTGTTTGAAGTGACATTTATGACTTTTGATGACACGATTACAGTCCTAATCTTATAAGCTGAAAATTAATTCCTTAAGGGCTTAAGATATGAATGGATAGATTGTGGGATTTAAATTTTGACCTAAGCTCTGGTCTATTTTCCGATAATCCAGTGTTATTCTTTTATCTAAAATCTGACTTTTCTGGAATTATCAAGAAAATGACAGCTGTTGGATCCCCTTCTGTATGAATACTTTGTCTTTGTTTATATATTCTCATTGTTGATTCTAATGATGTCCCTAATGGATGAAACTACTAACTCCAATCAAGTCTCTTAATTTTCCCTTCCTAGCTATAATACATATTTATGCTCAACACGTGTCAACTTTCGTAATATATATATATATATATATATATATATATATATATATATATATATATATATATTATATATATATATACATAAATATATATATAAGATATATATAGTGTATATACACACATATATTATATATATACATGTATATATGTATACATATATATATGTGTGTATATATATACAGTATATATATGTGTATATATATATATATATATATATATATATATATATATATATATATATATATATATATATAAATACACACATATAATTAAAGATTGAGAACAGAAACAACCCTATGAAGAAGACTGACGGAATGAGGCCTCTCCCCTCTAAGACCTTAATCCATCTTCTGTTTCAGGAATTCTCTAATCCACCCTGTACAGGTAAAATGACCGAAATCTTCAGATTTCCACACGATATATTCTGTCTCTCACCAGCCACTTTCGTTTGGTTATACTTATAGCCCGTCAATTCAAACTTGACTCCTATAGAGCAGGACTAAATAAATTCGGGATATATAAAATATAATACTATATATTATATCTACTTGATAAAAAAACATTCAGAGATGACAATTTATGATAAACAGATTAAATATATGTTTATCATAAATTGTCATCATAAATTGTCAACTTATGTTTCTTAAAAACGGAAAAATTCTCAGAGTTCGATAAAATGTACCTATCAGATAATGGTTGCTGACTAAATATAAATGACTTTTACTTATTATATTCCCTTTCTAGCGACGATGTCAGTCTTTGTGGCATTTTTGAGTCAGCGAAGACCCATAAATAGTTGCGATGGGGCATGGAATCCCCCAACAGCGAACCAGTAAATTAAGTTACTTCAACCATCACACACACAAACACATTTGCGATGAAAATTATTAAATTTGCGAAGTATGAAAATATGAGAACATGGAAATTGTATCTAACCATCTGGTTGATTCTACGAGTACACAAGATTTTTTAACGCGCTGGTGCAACAAAACGGACAACCACATACTAACGATAAGTGCTGCTTGGATTGAAAAAAGGAGATTTATTAAAAAACAGGAAATTAATAATTACTGAATAATGCGTTTTGAAATGCAGAGATGACACTAAAACATTGCAAATGAGACACGCAGAAATTAGCATTAATACGTGCTTTCTGTAAAAGTTAATGCTCAAGAGATATTCAGCAAATTAACAGTGACTTTCTTAAAGAAAAACGAGAGAGAAAAGGTTGGGTGCAAGCAAGTTTGGAATATAATTCCAAGTGTCAAGAAAAATCCAAGACACAAAAACAAATTACAGCAAAACAGGAATTTACATCATGAAAAAAAAAAGAAAAAAAAAATTTGTATAATGTGAAATAACAACTATTTCTTACATGGAAATAATAATACTCATATTACATACTTAAAATTTTTACAAACAAAAACGATAAGGTGATTAAAGAATTAAAAATTCTCGATTTATTAGCCGACCAAAACTGTTTGTTTTCACATAAAGATATAGTTGACAGTGCATAAAAGTAAAATGATGGTATTTTGCTGTTACCAGAACAATAATAAAAAAAAATTATAATCTACTAAAATTAATTAATGAACCAACGAGGATGAACTACAGTGAAAGCTAATTAACTAAATTTCAACTTCAACATAAAACGCGGCAGGACAGCTGGCCGATGGACATCTGGCCTAACAAAACAAAATTAACCAACTTAAATAAAATACAGACAAATGTATGTTTATAGGTATTCAAAGTGATTTAAGCATTTAAAAAGTTAACTGCATATAAAACCAAATTGAAAAGATTAAGAGTAAAATGTAGATTTTTAATCACACACAATATATATATATATATATGAGTGTGTGCACACACAATATACATAATCCTATTGACCTCCAACACTATCTCACCCTTCCTGACTTAAAATTAACGACAGCAGCTAACTCGCAGTTTTCAATACGTTGCACAATACCCAAAAGTCATACGACTTAGATACCAATGTTGGCTTTCGACATCTTATAGTTGTCACGAGTGGAATAGGAAATAAAGTAAAGTGCGTTTGAAGTAAAGGACAGAAAACCATGACTGGAAGATTCTACGAGGGACCGTGGATAACAGGGAAACACAAGTGAGGGTACAAGAGAACAGGGAAATGACAAGTTAGGTGGGGAGGGCAAGGAGTATGAAAAATAATCAATCAGAAAAAAGGAAATTGACAAAAGAACAATATGGATGAATCAAGGAACTAAGGTTTAACTGATAGGTACAATTAACGGATATAATTGAGAAATTAAAAGTTGAAGCATTTCCCTTTCTATTTGGTTTTTCTGTCTCCCACCAGTTACTCTTTATCATAATTTTCCCATCATGAGTTGTTGCCTCTTGTTTTATTTGTAAACTATTACGGAGTCTACTATTTAGTGTTTATGGCACCCAAGGGACTTTTATTGCAACAACTTCATTCATACAAAGATCATGCTTAGAGAACAATAGCCCATCTCTCTCTCTCTCTCTCTCTCTCTCTCTCTCTCTCTCTCTCTCTCTCTCTCTCTCTCTCTCAAACCATTGGATATGTCCCTTTCCTAAGAAATTGAAAGTACCAGGCTCGATTCCTGTTCTTATAATAAAAAAGAAAATTGACTAAAACGGTGAATTAGGTACAACACAGTTCTGATATGGTGATAAACTTGTTTAAAAACGGGAAGGCTAAATACCCTCAGAGGAAAATAAAAGGTTATATGTACAGTTGGACACAGGAATTCCTCACACCCCGCTCTGAGGAAGAGCACACTGGCACGACCTTTCTGCGCGGCAAATTCTAGTTTTTAGTTATGCCCATCACCTCTGCCATCTCTCCATTCACTATCTATTTGGTTACTCTCCGCGCACCAAGGGTGTGACAGGGTGCACTTCTAGAAGAACTGCTTACCATAGCTAAAGAGTATCTTCTACCCTTACAAGAGAAAAGCCACTGAACAACTACAGTGCTGTAGTTAGCCGCTTAAAAAAAAAAATGTTGGGTAATTTCAGTGTTGTCAGGCGTAGGAGGACAGAGGAGAATGTAGAAAGAATAGGCCAGACTATTCTGTGTATTTGTACGCAAAGGGTAATGCACCGTAACCAAAGAGAAGGATCCAATGTCACCACTTCATATGCAAATTAAACTCTCATAACTTTATTCAAATAAATAAAAGATCAAATATAACTCCTGTCATCCTTCTCATCAGTACATTCACCGACTGAGGCTACTCTTCCATACACTTATAGTTTCGCTTTCTCCCCTCCTCATCATTTTTTCTAAACCAAATACCATTACGAATATATCTTGAAAACTACACATTCTAAACAATCCAACGGATTTCCAAACTTGTCCCATTTTCATTTGCACATGGAACGTCATACCTACCAATACCTCTGTCACATACCTGTGCATTTAAATCCCTTAATGCAGAGCATTGCACTTTCACAATCTCGATAATTTGAAAATAACTTTTGAAATTTCCCTGGCATACTTTCATTTTCTTGGCCCAAAGATATGTTTGCTGCATTCTCACCATCACTAAGTTTTTCTCTGAGACTCAATCTTATCGGAAGAATCTCTGAACAAATATTTTCTATCTATAGTCGATTTTTTTAAACCTGGCAAACTTGCACTAAACTTGCACTTAGCTGGTTGTCGCTGATTGGATGAGTGTCGTGTTGTCCGAATATCTCAGTTTGGTTTTCACACTGTTTTAGAATTGTGATTATACGGCCATAGATTGAGATAAGAGGCAAATTATGTAATGTTATGTAAATACCAGTTGTAATAAACGTAAGTATTAAGAAGTTACATACCAAATTATTATATAATAGTTAACAGTTATGAAACAACACTCTCCGAAGCTGTAGACTTGAAATATGTTTCAAACGCATGAAGTTTAATGTTTAAATTTCTAGCTAGATTTTTAGCGCAAACGTGCCATTGGTGGTTTGGAAAAAAGCAAAACGTATTGATTATACATTGCTGAAGGTTGTATAACGCCTAAGAACAAAATACTATCGTAGAAATGTAAGCTTGCCGAAACATTTGGGGTGGAGGAGTTGAGAAAGGAACCGCCGGCGAGTTGTCGTCTGCACACACCGCCACCATCAATCAGCTTAGAATCTGCTATCGAGCAATTGGCTCACTGTCGATTTCACCTATTTCAGCCATGGCCACAAGAGACGATATGGAACAAAGCAAAGATGAAGGCACTTCAAACACCAGGCATATACATACTGCTGGCAGTAGGCTTACCAGTCAGTGCCGTAATATAATAATGAATGTTTTTCAATATTTCAATTCACAGGGCCCTAGCAAGACAATGAAAGAAATCATTAAGGCGACAGCAACAGCAACTCAAGTTTCAGAGAGAACTATCTATCGCATCAAATCTGAGAAGATGAAATCTTCAGACGGTATAATTCATTCACCCTTGCCCCGGAAAAGGAAATCGACTGTTGTTATAATTTTTAATATTATTATTGACTTTTCTCTTCATTAATGCCATTATTGCCTAATACAGCTACTGTATTATTAAAATGAACAGTCATGAAAATATACTTAAAATTTAAGTTCCTAAGAACCTTTTGTTTCCCTGTACTATTGAAAACTGCTATAAGTTTATTGAGATGGAACAAAAGACAACATGACAGCTAACAATCTCAAATATAAGGGCTCTGCTCTTATTATTCATGGGGAGTCTTATGATTTACAAAATATAATATAATTAAGGTCTATCTAAAAATAAGATGGACGCGAGATAAAGAAAACCCAACTGTAATAGGACATATTTGAAAATTTCTACTTGAGGAACAGTAAATTTAATGTCATTTTATATAGAGAGTGGCACACCAGCCAGGAAATGGTACGAATAAATACAATTTATGTAATTTGCCTTTATACATATCCTAACACATTAATGAAATTCCGTGAGCAGTACTTTTGAAATGCAAAAAATAAACATTATGATATATAAACATCTTAATTATTATTTTATGAATACAAAAACACCACAACCCGCATTTGAACCTCCCGCTGAGAGTACGTCAACTTTCTGTCAAGCCCGTGGCTGTTCCTCCCACCACTCCTCCACCCCAAATTTTCTGACAAGCTTACATTTCTACGATATTATTTTGTTCTTAGGCGTTATACAACATCAGCAATGTACAATAAATATTTTTTTTTTTTCAAACAACCAATGGCATGATAGCACTAAAAATCTAGCTAGAAATTTAAACATTAAAGTTCATGCGTTTGAAACATATCTCTAGTCTACAGCTTCGGTAAGTGTTGTTTCATAACTGTTAACTATTAAATAAAAATTCGGTATGTAAGTTCTTAATACTTACGTTTTATTACAACTGGTATTTACATAAAATTAAATAACTTGGCTCTTATCTCAATCTATGGCCGTATAATCACAATTCTAAAACAGTGTGAAAACCAAACTGAGATATTCGGACAACACGACACTCATCCAATCAGCGACAACCAGCTAAGTGCAAGTTTAGTGCAAATTTGCCAGGTTTAAAAAAATCGACTATAGTATAACCACTACCTTTACCAACCTTCTAAATCTTTGTTACCCCAAACATAACACACTGGGTTTTTCACTAATCCGCACAAAATAATCTAATGTTGGTCTCAGTAACTGTCAAACACGAGGTTTCCCTCCTTAAAATACTAAATTCGCGCGCACACTTCTATGTATATAGTAGTTGAGTAATTTAGGGAATTTTTTTTTTAAATAGGCTATATAGCCTGACAAGGTTATTTCTGAATGATCGCCCTTCAATAATTCAAACACTGCAGTACTCTACTCATACTGTTTCTTACATTTATATTCTATTGAAGTAATTACAAACCTAAAAGCAAATCATGTATAGTTACTTGGATTTAAAGTCTCCAAATTCTTAACTCAGGTTCCTTCGATCATCTTTCCCCGAGATTTAACAGCCACGGCTCGAGTTAACAGGAATTCACCAATAACGATAATTCAATCTCTCCGAGGACTCTTAATCCCTTTACGTGACAATTCCTGCATTTAAGAACATAAACAAATCTCACTCATATAAAACTAAT
>NC_090727.1:19255331-19265331 GCF_036898095.1 Palaemon carinicauda | reverse complement strand
TATTACTATAAATACATTAAACAAGTTTCATCCTAAGATATTCAATTTTCTCCCTCATTACCATTGATCATCTACACATCTTTTGATTCTGTAAATTAATGCTCTTATATTCTGAATAATTTGTAGAGATCCTAATGCCGTTATTAGTCCTTCTTTCATCCTATCATGATATACGGATTTTTTTTCCAAATTGCTCAAACAAATCAACCACTTAGAGAAGAAAAATTCATAGGACACAAAGTACAGAACTAGAAAGGCCAAAACTGCATTTGGGGTGAATTAGGGATGCATTTTGGTACAAGAGAAAGTTCTCTGTCCCAGGATTTCGCTGATAAAGAAACTTAATTTAATATGGCACAGATTTTGAAAAGACTGACGGTAAACAGGAACGTTTCTATGATTCTGAACCATTACATGGTTGTTGTGAATGAGGTAAGTGGCTGTAATGGGTAATTCAAATGCTAAAAGTAGGTGGCCGAACAGTAATTGGAATGGCTACAACGAATATCTATTGTCAAACATCAACTTAGGAAAAAGAAAATGAGGAAAATTAATTAGATGCGTTAAAAGATTTGCATAAAGGATGATATTAATCAATAAAATGGTAAGAATAATTGTTGAAAGTATATGCATTTTTTGTAATTTTGATGTAAAACTGAAAACATAAGGCAGTTTTTCTTGGAATAAAACTCATCAAAATACGGCAATGCACATTAAGATGGTAAGTGCAATAACAAAATAAGAATTGCATATGAATATCGAGGGGGTAATCACAGCTGTTGGGGAAACAGAAACCCTTGCAGTTAGTGTTGGATTACAACAGGGGTCAACATTAATCCCGTTTATATTTGTAGTGGTTATGGATGTGGGAAGTGAAGAGATCAGGAAAGAATAGTAAGAGCTGCTATATGCAGATGATTTGGTGATTAGCGCTGAAAATGAGGAAGACTTCCAATGAAGGTTTATAGAGTGGCAAGAGTGGTTGGAGAGGGGTGGCTTGAGAGTAAATATGGATAAGAATGAAGCTATGGTAAGCAGTAAGGAAGGTAGGGACAGGATAACTACGCTTGAAAGTAGACGTTCGGTTATAAAACAGGTAAAACAATTCAGATACTTGGGATCTCCTATAAGTCAGAAGGGAGGATGTAAGGCTGAAGTTGAGAACAGGATAAAAGCCGCTTGGGGAAGTGGAGAGAGGTAGCAGGAGTGGTATGTGATAAGAAAAGGCCAATTAAGCTAAAGTCGAGATCTATAGCACAATAATAAAAGCAGTGTTAATGTATGGCCCTGAATCGTTGGCTCCAAGACAAAAAGAGGAAGCAAAGCTTGATAGAACAGAGATGACTATGCTGAGGTGAATTATGGGAATACCACTGCTTGAAATATTGGAAAATGTTGAAGTAAGAAGAATGGCAGGCGTTGTGAAGATTACAGAGGGGATAATGTCGTGTGGGTACCTGTTGAGGATGAATGATGGGGAGGGAGTGAAGAAGGCTTGGAGAGAACTTGTAATGTGAGGAGATCAAGAGTTAGACCATTGGATGAGATAAGGTGAAGGATGATGTGGAGAGAAGTTTGGTGGAAAACTAAACCTCTGATGTATGGCATTGGTGAGGCCGCATCAGGCAACCGTTCCCTTAACGATAACGGTGGGACAAAAGATACAGTAGTTGTTAATAGTTGAGAAAAACCACAAGTTGTATGACAGGCGACCTACAGACTGTGTTATAAATACTTAAGAGAATGAGTGACTGATTTGGTATAAAAGTTGGTCTCAAGACAAAATGTGTCGTCTCTATTTCTATTAAATAGAGAAATAATAAAAAACTACAAAAGCATAAACCATTGCTTACATATCTTTTACTTAAGACTATTTTGCACTGTTCTTGTTTGTTTTCCCTTGGCTTAGTTTCTTTCACGTTAGACGATTAACTAACGAAAACAAACCACCAAAAGCTAAAACTTTGAGAAACTAAAAAATAATTTACGTTAAAGTAAAAAATTATTCTATCAATCATAAAACATCCTTGTCCAAGCGCCCTCCAAATCAGCAACAGGAGCTATTTTTTCACTGTCTAAATAAATGTGTATATATATATATATATATATATATATATATATATATATATATATATATATATATATATATATATATATATATATAAACTTTTAGAATAATGCCATAACATGTCGCTTTTCACCAACACTTCAAAGCCGAAAGACCTCGTTATACGTATGCGAGGATTGTACCCAGAAAAGGACATCTGTTTACATCAAGGTTTTTCATCAAGTAAATTTTCTTTTTATTAAAAAAAAGAATTCTAACCTCTCCAGAATTTATCCTGATGTCGTTTAATATACTGCATTCGTACAATATATATTTACGTGTATCAAAGGTGTAAATTGGTATACATTCTCCAGGAACAACTAAAAAAAAAAAAAAAAAAAAATATCACCCAATAGAAAGAGTACAATATTCTACAATGAAAAGGACCACTACTGGCGGCTCAAATAGTTTGTTGTGTCCCAACCATGTAGGTCATATATATATATATACATATATATATATATATATATATATATATATATATATATATATATATATATATAATATATATATTATATATAATATACATATATATATAATATATTATATATATATATATATATATATATATATATATATATATATATATATATATACAGTATATATATGTGTATTATAAATATAGTATATATATGTGTATTATAAATATAGTATATATATGTGTATTATAAATATAGTATATATATGTGTATTATAAATATAGTATATATATGTGTATTATATATATAGTATATATATGTGTATTATATATATTATATATATATGTGTATTATATATATTATATATATATGTGTATTATATATATTATATATATGTGTATTATATATATCAGCATATACAGTATATATATATATACATATATATATATATATATATATATATATATATATATATATATATATATATATATAGTATATACAGTATGTATATATAGTATATACAGTATATATATATATATATATATATATATATATATATATATATATATATATATATATATATATAGTATATACAGTATGTATATATAGTATATACAGTATATATATAGTACATACAGTATATATATATAGTATATACAGTATATATATATATATATATATATATATATATATATATATATATATATATATATAGAATATACAGTATATATATATATAGTATATACAGTATATATATATATATAGTATATACAATATACAGTATATATATATATATATATATATATATATATATATATATATATATATATATATTTATATATTTATATATTTATATATACTGTATAGTATGTCTGTGTCCTTTTCGTATTTAATTTTTCTTATATTGTCTTCACAATACTAGAAAATTAGTACAGTTAATTTCTCTTGCAAATTTTCATCAAATGTAACGCGCACACTTAAAAAAATGTGAATTTGGAAATCTGAGGCCTATTAGAATTCATTACGACTTTCAACAGTCCTCTACACATATGAAAATTCATAGTGCTGTTATAAGAAATAACCTACAATATAAGCGTATTAGTGATTTGTGGACAAAACATCTCAATGAAGGATGTATAAAAAAAGACAACGACTGCATTCTTAAAATTACTCTTACCCAGGAAATACTTTTGGCCAAAGATTTTTAATTGTAAACATAGAAGTGAGGCAATTAAATGCAAGTTAAAGAATACCATGCCAATTTATTGTACTTTATAATTTATAGTACGATTATAAAAATTAAGAACAAGACGCTCAAAGCATTCAATTATTGATTTTACTTCTTATCATGAGTAAGTTAAATTTAATTACTGCAGATCGGATGTATTTACTTTGTTACTCTGAGGGAAATTATGAGCGCACTGACATTCGAACAAATGTTTAAGTATAAGTTATTTTATACAAGTATTAAATAGTGCCAAGTAACGATCAATTATTTGATTCAGTAACGGTGCAAAAGATTGTGATTAAACTGCAAACAAAATTACTTAAAACCTCATAAATTCATAATGCAAAACCTTCAAAATATGAGTAAACCTGAAATATTTTAAAAATAAGACTAAAATCTTGCTTTGGAAGTAAAAGGAGAGTTGATTATACCCGCTGCCCTAAACAAAGCTTCTACCACAAAAGAATTATCAAAATATCATTCAAAATGAAAAGGAAGTTCTGAAATTCATGAATATACATTTTATTTTTTATAGAATGCATTGCTCTATATTAAATTACACTAAGGAATTTGTCTTTAGATACTAAAATAAATCCTTATTATATTGCCATGAATACATCGCTAAATGCTGTAGTTTATTCAGAATGAAATAGTGTAAAAATTTCTCAAAGGATTTAGAAAAAAAAAAAAATCTTAATTGTATAGTCCTGTCGAAGACATTGATTGATTCCTCTCCAGCTAGTTTGGGTATAATGCTACTCAAAAGGGTTCAGCTTATTTCCATCTCCGCCTTTTCCTACTTTTCAAATATTTTCATCCCTATTTATTTCTCTACCTTTCCCTCCCTTTCACATATGTTCGTCCCTTGACAAGCGAGACATACCTCTCCGTGGACGAGGCATTAGGAAGACACTCAACCTAATAGGTCTACTTAACCTTGAAGCTATACAGTGAATATGTTCACTTCGATTACGGGGATCACACTTGGTGGGACACTTACCTAAAAGATACCATTAAGCATTCCTGGTTGTTAAGGACCCTCCAACTGCACATGAGAGATGGACATTTTGCGGCAAATGCGACCGCGGTAGTGGAGTAAAATCCGTATCGGAAGTCTTCCAGCAAATAACCATGATCGATACTTTACAGCAAATCCACGGTGGACATTCCCGCATTAATACAAGGAGGCATTTCGTTATTTGCAAGGCGGATGTTTTCACAAAGATAAATTAATCCTTCACCTGATCGCCCTCTGGACAAAACATTAGTACAATTACGAATAGAAAAGCCACGGTGTAGAAAAAGCAAAATTACTGGTCAAATCACACGAATTGCGTTAATGAGAAACCCATCAGTCATCTTGAAAAGAAAACGTTGTGCCCACACTAAAACACAACAACCAAATGACACGTAAATCTTTAACTTAAAAGCCGAGCTTTAACACTCCCCTTACCCCGACCCCACGTTTATCTTCTAAACCAACGGAGAGAAATACAGGTGTCCAAGTAGCTCCTTCGGCTGTTAAGCCATAAATTTACAAGCGGACTTTTAATTAAACGATTGCTAGGTAGATTGATAGTACAATCTCACTGTCATACAAAGTGGTTAGCATATCAAAGAACAAACAGGTTTGTTCGCAGATGCATTTGTGTTTGCACAGCATTTGCTTTGTTTGAATTTTTCGAACTTCAACGAACAGATGCCGTACTTTTTCTCTTTTGATTTATTGTCTCGGTTGCGAAAGAGGCGAACTCGGCCAGCAACTCAATCTCCCTCACGTAACCTATGTTCAAAAGAAACAAGAAACAGAGGAAGCAATTCAATGAAAAATAAAAAATGGTGAACGGTTGTATGGGAGGTCATGATAAACAGTAGCAGATAATCTCTATTAAAAAAAATAAGGTAAACAATAAAGCAACTAGCTATGATTATTCTTAAACTTCTCTCTTTGCTGCGTTTATATCAAAGCATGACTTCCTCTCATTTAAACAACAAGTCTATAGTTTCACTTGGGAATGCAATCACTTTCCCCCCTTCACGGTAATCCTCCCCCAAAAAGAGGAAAGGCTTGTATAAAAAGGCATTGTGCTGCCATCCCATTAACATTGGCACTGAATGAGAGTTTGCGAAGAACGCGTACTTCAGTGAAGTTTGAGACCTGATTTTTCAAAGGAACAAAACAGCAATCACACCTTTTCTGCTAATTATTTAACTGGCTACCAATTAAAATGTTGAGCATAAATAACGTCAAATAACAGATCAGTTCTACAGTTTCCATAGATATGCATGTAATATTATTGCACTATCTACTCTGATTTTCATGGTATAATGCATGGGATTTTAAAGAACTTAAATGAATACAAATTATAAGTAGAGATCAAGCATTATTGACAACTCGGCACTTTCATCAATATTATGCTCTTTGCATTTTCAACAACCGACGATTAACAGAAGGAGCTTTACAGAAAATTACACCGAGTTTTCATTTTTTTTCCTTGGTTCCACTATCAAAATCCTTATTACCAAACTATCCAACACGAAAAACCTTCACCCTTGGTCAATAATACGCAAAATATATTGACAAATAAACCAGTAGTCTGTGATGAACAGTGGATTTTCTTTCTTCGTGTTTATCTTTTACGAGGGAAAGGGCGATTGCATTGATGTAGGTAGTGCATTGGAAGTTACGTTGACACTACACACAGAACAATCCTATGATGTTTCAAAAACCGATGTTTAACATTGGAACAAGTCGGGTTATTCTACTCATCTCTCTCTCTCTCTCTCTCTCTCTCTCTCTCTCTCTCTCTCTCTCTCTCTCTCTCTCTCTCTCCACTTATGTTTGCGTTACCTTTCTGAATTTTTGGGGTACTAACTTTAGTAATGGGGATTCATTTTCCCAGATTTTTTAGTTCTATACCGTGCTTTGTTTCCTTTCATTATTCTGCTTCCCTCCTCTCCCCATAGAATTTCTTTTATATACTTATACCTCTTTTTTCTTTTTTCGAAACAATGCAAAGACCTTCATTGACTTTAGGGTAGTCCCAGTTGGAGCTTTTATGGAACCCGGCTCTATTAAAGGCCACTCATGAGTGGAAGAGGCAATGGACAAGCTAAGACAGGAAGGGCTAATCAATGGCTGGTAATGACTTTTCAGTTACACCTATAGGTTCCCCAAAAGTCCCAATCCCTAGCTTACAAGGACGGTGAGGTTGCAGACACTACTAGAAATTATTGTACTTTACCGGGCTCGAACTTCCGTTCAACATATTGTAAAAAAATGAGAGAGAGAGAGAGAGAGAGAGAGAGAGAGAGAGAGAGAGAGAGAGAGAGAGAGAGAGAGAGAGAGAGAGAGAGGGGCGTTTCCAATTAGCTACCACAACAGGCTGATATTACTGACAAGGAATGTTTATCATTATTACAATTGTTATAATATTCATGATCATCTTTCCTTTTAAGGTTACCATCTTCAGTATCAGAACTGTAGCAGCAGCCCCTTTTCATAATTATCGCCGTTGTTGCCGTTTTACTGTTGTTAATCAATTAAATTTCCAGATTACACTAAAAATTCCTCCCTTCATTTTCTGCCCGTTTTATTCAGTCTATCGAAAGATAGTGATTGGTTGGACGCTTCCCTAAAAGCATGTTGCTCTTCGGCTTTCTCCAGTGAAAATTTCCTTAATGAGATGATCAGTGACATATTTTTCATGTTATAAAAGATAAATTTATTCCGTTTATAAATTTTTCATGCTTCATTTTATATATATATATATTATTTCATAAAATTTAAGGTGTGATTGGAATTTAATTAATCCTTAGGTTTGGAGATTACCTATCTTCCAAAGTGAGTTTTACGCAGAACATAAAATTTTAAAGGTTATATATATATATATATATATATATATATATATATATATATATATATATATATACATATATATATATATATATATATATATATATATATATACACATACATATATATATACATATATATATACATATATATATACATATATATATACATATATATATATATATATATATATATAGAGAGAGAGAGAGAGAGAGAGAGAGAGAGAGAGAGAGAGAGAGAGAGAGAGAGAGAGAGAGAGAGAGAGAGAGAGAGAGAGGAGGATATTTCCCTAACCATATAAAAGTAACATTGCTATCAAACAACAATAATCTTAAATAAACATTATAATTTATTCGCCTGTAATTAATCAAAAACTTTTACATATTTATAAGACTTTTGCTTATACCCCATTAAAATAAATTTGCTGTAATCTTTGACATAAATGAAAAAAAATCCGGATTTTAAAGGAAATATGGATAATACAAAGGAAAAAAAATTGTAGCATATTCCAACACGCAAATCTGACTTATGGGCAAAGCAGTATTTAGTTTTCAACTTTCTATTAACAGAATGATTTTACAGAGAATGAAAAAACAAGTCTTTCAGATTTGACCAACATCAACGACCTCAACTGATTCTACGATACAAAAAAAGTAATAATAAAGACAAATAATATATAAAATTACGCTGTCGGTCAGAAAGCCCTGAATAATGGAGACCACGAATCAGCAGTCCTGTAAATAATAAAAAAAAGCCATAACCCCCCCCCCCAAAAAAAAAAAAAAAAAAAAAACGAGAAATAAACAATGAACACGGAAAATACATTTGCGTTTACTGCATAACTTCACAATGAATGAGGGAACAAAGTTTCCCAACAGAATATGTTGGCGTTTCGATCGTAACAAAGTTTATCTGCAGCACTGGCTGCAGTCAGTCACTGAACACGCTTCGATACGTAATGTATGTTGTTGAGCATAGGGAAGGCGATGAATCTGTGTACAAACTGTTTTAAAAGATTTCACCTATGAAGAATATGTACAACAATAATATTTTCAACACTGATTTTTTTTTTCAAAACCAAATGATAGTATATAAATAGTTTCTCATATTATTATTATTATTATTATTATTATTATTATTGTTTGCTAAGCTACAACCCTAGTTGGAAAAGCAAGATGCTATAAGCCCAGGGGCCCCAACAGGGAAAATAGCCCAGTGAGGAAAGGAAACAAGGAAAAATTAAATATTTTACGAATTATAACATTAAAATAAATATCTATAAAAACTATAAAAACTTTAACAAAACAAGAGGAAGAGAAACTAAATAGAATAGTGTGCCCGAATGTACCCTCAAGACAGTGGAAGACCATGGATAGAATTTCTAAGGGACTGGGGGCTGGAGAACTCGTCCAAAAATTAAGACATGAGAAGCAATGGGTCGCACAAAGGGTGAGAGAAACATCACGACTGGTTAAGAGCGTGATCTCATTGCTACTAACAAATACCATAACAAACTATGTACTTTAGCATATATATTTCCTTTTCTTCCCTATAATCTCCTATTATTAATAAATTGTAATTAATTTCCTTTCTCTATATTTATAAACAAATAATTTCAATTCGATGCTGCATTCAAAATTTAGCAACAATAGCCCATTACAATTTTGTACTTTACAAACAAAATTCAAAAGATCAAAACTGCAACAGAACGCTGTTTACGAGATGCGGACTAATTATTCATGCATTTCCACCCGGCTTGCGTTTATCTGTGTCGACAACACTGTTAAGCAGAATAATTAAGTTGAGACATCATTATTTGAGTGTTGACGGGCGTGTATATTTTGACAACCCTCATTTAATTGCATGATAAAGCAATAGACACACGAGCGGAAGATTCTCTTAAGAAACCCCTATTTCGCCAGCCTGCTTCTTAGACTTTCTAACTAATGTCTTTTTATTTATAACATGAATATTCAATACCAGGATTCGTTAGGCAAAATCTGTAACAAATACTCTATCATATTAATGACTTTATTTTGCACAGAATATATTTTGTCGACGACTATTCGATAATTAAATTCATGGAATTGTGGTCTTCCTGAAACACTAAATCATATTTAACAAACGTGCATAAATGAATATCATGGTCATATATACCACTTGTCGGAGAGAGAGAGAGAGAGAGAGAGAGAGAGAGAGAGAGAGAGAGAAGAGAGAGAGAGAGAGAGAGAGAGCATAAATCTTTCTTAGAACTACACCTCAAACATTTGTTTCTCCACAATATTCTTTTGCCTCCAGTTAACATCAGCATCATAATGAATGTAAAGGTAATTGAGGGGAGAAATATTTAAATCTATGTCTGTGTAATAAATTCATATTTAATGTACTAA
>NC_090727.1:19242831-19250331 GCF_036898095.1 Palaemon carinicauda | reverse complement strand
TTCAGAGTGTTAGATTTGCCTCAGAAACGTTTTAGGAGATAACTGTTACGATTTGCACAGAAAGAAAACTATGAATAAATCTTTCCTTTTGTTATGGTTTTTAATTCCTTTCAGTATTTCTTAATCTTGTGGATTCATTCTCTCTCTCTCTCTCTCTCTCTCTCTCTCTCTCTCTCTCTCTCTCTCTCTCTCTCTCTCTCTCTCCTTCATACCTCTCTTTCTCCTTCATACCTGAAGACATTTGGACTCCAGTTGAAGCCAAAAGAAGAATTTCTTTGATACTAATAGACTCTCTCTCTCTCCTCTCTCTCTCTCTCTCTCTCTCTCTCTCTCTCTCTCTCTCTCTCTCTCTCTCTTCAACTCGCTTTTTTTTTAAAATGTGGAATTCAGGAAAGGTTCTGGTGATCATATATATAAATATATATATATATATATATATATAAATATATATATATATATATATATATATATATATATATATATATATATATATATATATATGGAGAGAGAGAGAGAGAGAAAGGAGAGAGAGGAGAGAGAGAGAGAGAGAGAGAATATGTATGCCTCGAAAGAACGCAATTCTTCTCTGAAGACTTTCCAAAAAGCCCTCAAGAGCTTCATAAACAGCATTCTCTCATGAAGACTTCGGCATTTTTTATTTTCTTAAAACTAAGCCTGATACAGCAATTCTATATCATTGGCCTGGCGGGGCTCTCCCCTCCCCCGCTGGGCGGCTGCCCCCCTCCCCCTCCCCCCCGCTGGCGGTGGGCTAACTGCCCCCCCTCCCCTCCCCTCCCACGCTGGCGCTAGGTGGCTGCCATCCCCCTCCCCTCCCCCGCTGGGCGGCTGCCCCACCTCCCCTCCCCCGCTGGGCGGCTGCCCCCCTCCCCTCCCCCGCTGGCGGTGGGCAACAGCCCCCCCTCCCCTCCCCTGCTGGCGCTAGGTGGCTGCCATCCCCCTCCCCTCCCCCGCTGGGCGGCTGCCCCACCTCCCCTCCCCCGCTGGGCGGCTGCCCCCCCTCCCCTCCCCCCACTGGCGGTGGGCAACTGGCCCCCCTCCCCTCCCCCGCTGGCGCTAGGTGGCTGCCATCCCCCTCCCCTCCCCCGCTGGGCGGCTGCCCCACCTCCCCTCCCCCGCTGGGCGGCAGCCCCCCTCCCCTCCCCCACTGGCACTGGGTGGCAGCCCCGCCTTCCCTCCCCCACTGGCACTGGGTGGCAGCCCGCCCTCCCCTCCCCCGCTGGGCGGCTGCCCCCTCCCCTCTCGCGCTGGCGCTGGGGGGCTGCCCCCATCCCCTCGCCGCTGGGCGGCTGCCCCCCCTCCCCTCCCCCGCTGGCGCTGGGCAGCTGCCCCCCCTCCCCCCCCCGCTGGCACTGGGCGGCTGCCCCCCCTCCCCTCCCCCGCTGGCACTGGGTGGCAGCCCCCCTCCCCTCCCCCGCTGGCACTGGGTGGCAGCCCCCTCCCCTCTCGCGCTGGCGGGTGCCCCCCTCCCCTCCCCCGCTGGCGCTGGGCAGCTGCCCCCCCTCCCCCCCCCGCTGGCACTGGGCGGCTGCCCCCCCTCCCCCCCCCCGCTGGCACTGGGTGGCAGCCCCCCCTCCCCTCCCCCGCTGGGCGGCTGCCCCCTCCCCTCTCGCGCTGGCGCTGGGGGGCTGCCCCCCATCCCCTCCCCGCTGGGCGGTCTGCCCCCCTCCCCTCCCCGCTGGCGCTGGGCGGCTGCCCCCCCTCCCCCCCCGCTGGCACTGGGCGGCTGCCCCCCCCCTCACCTCCCGCGCTGGCACTGGGTGCCTGCCCGCCCCTCCCCTCCCCCGCTGGGCGCCTGCCCGCCCTCCCCTCCCCCGCTGGGCGGCTGCCCGCCCTCCCCTCCCCGCTGGGCAGCTGCCCCCACTCCCCTCCCCACTGGGCGGCTGCCCCCCTCCCCTCCCCCGCTGGCGCAGGGCGGCTGCTCCCCACCTCCCCCCCCCCCGGCGCTGGCACTGGGCGCCTGCCCACCCCTCCCCTCCCCCCGCTGGCGGCTGCCCGCCCTCCCCTCCCCTGCTGGCACTGGGCAGCTGCCCCCCTCCCCCCCGCTGGCACTGGGCGGCTGCCCCCCCTCCCCCCCCACTGGCACTTGGTGGCAGCCCCCCTCCCCTCCCACGCTGGGCGGCTGCCCCCTCCCCTCTCGCGCTGGCGCTGGGGGCTGCCCCCCATCCCCTCCCCGCTGGGCGGCTGCCCCCCTCCCCTCCCCCGCTGGCGCTGGGCGGCTGCCCCCCCTCCCCCCCGCTGGAACTGGGCGGCTGCCCCCCCCCTCATCTCCCGCGCTGGCACTGGGTGCCTGCCCGCCCCTCCCCTCCCCCGCTGGGCGCCTGCCCGCCCCTCCCCTCCCCCGCTGGGCGGCTGCCCGCCCTCCCCTCCCCCGCTGGGCAGCTGGCCCCACTCCCCTCCCCACTGGGCGGCTGCCCCCTCCCCTCCCCCGCTGGCGCAGGGCGGCTGCTCCCCACCTCCCCCCCCCCCCCGCGCTGGCACTGGGCGCCTGCCCACCCCTCCCCTCCCCCGCTGGGCGACTGCCCCCACTCCCCTCCCCGCTGGGTGGCTGCCCCCCCTCCCCTCCCTCCCTGGCGCTGGGCAGCTGCCCGCCCTCCCCTCCCCCGCTCGCGCCGCCCCCCTCCCCTCCCGCGCATAAATAAGCTTAGACCTAATAATAATAATAATGATCACAAGTTGAAATACTATACTCCGAGGTTTTTTTTTCTTTTTTTTTTTTGAAATTTCAGTTAGAATTTGGATCAGAAGGGGAAAATCTCCGTTGTAGAAAGTGAAGTAAAGGAGATGTTAGAAAGCAAGATTAAAAATAGGAAGCAGAAGTGGAGATCGAGTTGAAAGATGAAAAGAATACAGAAAGACCTTTCATCAATGTCTACAGTGGTCCACTTGAGGTGCACTGACCTCTCAACACTCCTCTAAAATATTCCATCTTTTAATATTAAGGAGTGAAAATGGAAAGAACTTTTGTTAGTACCAAACTCGAGTTATGGTTGCTTTCGAGAAAAGGGTCTTCTGGCAAAGACAGATTCACTCTATTTTTTCTTTATTGTCATCATTATTGAAGGTGAATCTAGTGAGGCGTTAGAGAAGTCGTAAGGTCTCAAATGTGATGTTCAGGTATCTACAGCCATCGTCAGTTACTGCAAAGATCTACTAAAAAAAGTGATTGGATTATTTTGCAAACTGATGAATTATGTTGGTATAAAATTATTTATGTCTTTAGGCTGAAACTTATCAAATATCCATCTTTTCTAAGGCTATCACTGTAACAAAAATAGTTATCACTCTTAAGTTCCCTGATGGTTGCAATAATCACTATCCAACTAATTTACCAAAATTTCTCATGGTTGAGAGGTAAATTTGATTAAGTCTTTTCATGAGCATAACAAGTGCAAAAGTTAATTATAATGGAGTCTTTTCAAATGAATTTCCAGTGAACAACAGAGTACTCCAAGGGAATGTGTTGTCACTTATGTTGTTTATTCTCCTCATGGTTTTTGTAATGAGTAGATCATACAGAGATGGTGGAGAAGGATTGGACTGGATTGGTGACAGGAATTTAGCATAGACTATACTGAAGATGCTGTCTTTGTTAGCAGAACACCACAAGATTTGCAATACTTGCTTACCAAAATGCATGAAAGATCACACGAGGTTGGGCTCAAGATAAATGGAAGAAACACAGAGTTGATGAGAAGAGTATGCAATGGATGATGAAATATCATTGAAAGGAGATAAAATTAATGAGGTAGAATCATTCAGGTATTTAGAAACTAGGATCTACAATAAAGGATCTTTAGAAAGTTTAGTCAAAAATTGAAAAAAGAAAATCAGAAAATGGCTAGGTTAAGTAGAATTTGGAAATTGCATCACCTGAAATTGTATATAAAAATCAGACTATATATCAGTTTAGTGAGATCGGTGTTACTCTATGGACATGAGTCATGGTATGACACTGAAATACTCCCCAATAGATTTAGTAGATTTGAGAACAAAACCCTTAGAAGAATATTGGGAGTTAAATAGCAGGAGAGGATTAGAAATGAAACTATTAGAGATTATTCGAGTACAGTATGTGGATGAGATCATGATGAAAAGTAGACGGAAATGGTTTGGGCATCCTTTTCGCACTCCCCAAGACACTAAAAGAGTTGGAAGACCAAAGCCTATATGGCTGAGGACTATGCAACGCGAAGTAGGAGATGATTAATGGGAAAATATTAAATCAAAAGCTCAAGGTAAAGACGATTGGCAAAATCTAACCGAAGCCATTTGCATCAATAGGCGTAGAGGGATATGATGATGATACTTATTTATACATTTATACTACACTATATGTGTATGTGTATGTATATATATATATATATATATATATATATATATATATATATATATATATATATATATATATATATATATATATATATATATATATATGAAGATATACATATATGTACACACATACGTATACATATATATATATATATATATATATATATATATATATATATATAATATATATATATATATATATATATATATATATATATATATATTATATATACATATATATATATATATTATATATCTTTATATATATATACATATCTATATATATAAATATATAAATATATATATATATATATATATATATATATATATATATATATATATATATATATATATATATATATATATATATATTTAACATAAAAACCTATTCATAATCGCATTACACCTCCTTTTCCCTTCCATTTCCGCTCCGGTGTTTGACAGTAGAATGCTCCTTTCACCAGGACCCACTCTAAGTTGGTCCTGCTTTTACCATACCGCTATTTCCACCAACAGCGAGTCTTATTAATTCCACGTTTTAGTAGATTCTGGTATTAAAAAAAAAAAAAAAGTTTATAATAACATGCTTTTCTTATTCTTAGCGTAGTTTATCCCAATTTGTGTTGAAATATGCGAAGTTACAAAATTATGCAGTGTGCATCCGAAAACAAGCTTTCTGTCGTTGACTTAGGCAGATTGTGTTATTAAATTTAGACTTACCATGACGATACTTTAAAGTATATTAATATTTTAACATTGTTTATTTACAAAAAAATATATTTGATGGAGAAATATAGGTTAGTATATAAGTTTTGATTCACATTACTTGGTAATTATTTGAGAGCAATGAAGGTGTTCGGACAAAAATGCTTCCGACCAATCAGGTAACTTTTCAGAGCAAACACGCAATGCTAAACAAATCGACTATGTAATAACAACAACAATAATAATAATAATAACAATAATAATAATAATAATTATTATTATTATTATTATTATTAATACGAATTCAAAATATCACGGTAGCTTACAGCAGGAACATTTATAAGGATTAAAAACCTTCTCATTTATAAACTATAATCTCGAGTTGAGCTTCCAAAAACACAATTCAAAACATCATTTGTATCCATAATCTATATTTGATGCTACTCTTAGTCCAAAGGCATTGGAAGGAATCGTAGGTTCAATCTTATACTTTTAAAAAGAATTAAAAACAGGGACGCAAAACACCGTAGACCTCTAAAGTCCTTTTGGCTAAAGGTGAACTTTCAATAAGTGTTTAATTATACAAACGAACGCACAGACAAAACTATTCAGATGAAAAGGATAATTTTGAATGGAATTAAGCCTTAAGATATTAGACCTTCACTACTTTAAAAAAAAAAAAAAAAACACGGAATTCATATGAAACTGAAGTGATGCCAATCCCTTCTTCTCTATGCATATACAAGAGCTCTTTTAATATGTAGGCCTACATATTGTCACCAGCTGTAACAAACCCTCTACGAAGCTTTAGACCGATAGACGAGTGCTAGCTATTATTTCCTCGAGGACTTTGGATAGGGATGATGACAGTAAGGAAAAAGGAAAGGATAAAGATAATGAAAAGGGAAAGTCTGTACAAACTGTGATACCCGGAAAGACAAAGAGGGATTTCAAGTCGGATGCAATCCTCTTAAGCCTTTTATCCCACAATGAAATATTTTGTTTGCGATATTTTTTTCCTTTATTCTATTCAGCCTCACACTATTTCTCCATTTTGGCTTCCTTTCTTCAATTTTGCTTTCCAAACTCTTCACTTTCGCGTAGCAAGTAAATAAATTAGAGCTTCTTTGGTTTACGATAATCATACTATGTTTTCAGTTGAAGTTGTTGAATGGTAAAATACCAACCATGTTTACAGCAGGAATATTAGTATTAGAAAAATTTTCTTTTAATATAATACAATCTTAATTAGGTTGTGTGTCCAAGAAATTCTTTTTCAAAACATCTTCATTTGTATCCATAATTAAGATTTGGTGTTACAATTATTCCAAAAGGACTAAGAAAAACAGTTTGTTTGGGTGGAGTCACGTAGGCCTACACTTATTAGTGGAGTTTGTGATATCAAGCTCAATATCACTTATTTCTCTTTTTCTTAATCGTATTCAGTTTAAATAACGGAATACATTTTCAATTTAGAATTCTTAACATCGAAAACATCATAATGTTTTGGTACGTGTATTTCTTCGGGAATAGAATTTTTGGCCTGATGACACCCCAGGCTTCTTGATTAACACTACTGAATTATTTGATAAAAAAACATCCTTTGAAATTCCTATGTAGCTGTGATGATAGTTAATATTAAGAGCATCTAAATTCATAATCATTAACTTATGCCAAATACTATGAATCTATGAAATAAATGAATAAACTTTGCATAAAATACTAAACTTTGCTGACATGGAAAATATTTTCTGAGGAGTAATGGCAATGGTGTCTGTATCGTCCTGGATAATCTCAAGTAAAGAAACTCGGGTTTCTTATCCTTTTCATGCTCTTTTACCTCATTATTATCATAACGTTTGTCAGTTTTTTTATGGCCCTTCTTTTGGCCCTCATTCAGACTTGCTAAAAAAGCAGTTATTGAACAAAAAAACTGTTTGAAAGTACTGCTAATGTGAGGGACGAAGTAAAAAGGAAATAATATTTCTTGTGGGCAAGAGCTCTCGTCATGTCAAATGAGGCGTTGCTATCTTAATCAATCCATCATGTTAATGTGAATAAGGAACAGATTAGAAAACCCCTTTGATGCCTTTTGATCTATTTAGGTAGAATTTGCAGTACAAATTCGTATGAACTTTTAGCGCATAAGAATTATCACAATAAAAGGGAATATCGCCTTTATGCTTTCGCAAGTAGGGATGATATTTGTTTGTTATCATATGAATCTTGTGTCAGCGAAGACCAGTATGGCAGCCAATAGTTAGATTAGCCTCGTTGTCGTGTACTGTACGGATCCACCCTGACAATGGTATTTGAATTAACCAAATTTCTGACCCTTGCTAAGACATAACTATCAATTAATTATCCCTTTTCGCCTTCTCTAAAAAAAGACGAATTTTGGGAATAGGTTCAACACGGATTCTTCATATGGGCTTTTATTAAATA
>NC_090727.1:19192831-19237831 GCF_036898095.1 Palaemon carinicauda | reverse complement strand
AGTATAGCACTTCAAAAATAGATGTCAAAGACCATCTAAAGCTATGTAGTAGGTTGGCTAGAGCACCAGCCACCCATGGAGATACTACCGCTAGGGAGTTATTGGGTCTTTTGACTGGCCAGACAGCTCTATATTGGATCCTTCTCTCTGGTTACGGTTCATTTTCCCTTTAATTCCACATACACCGAATAGTCTGGCCTATTCTTTACATATTCTCCTCTGTCCTCATACACCTGACAACACCGAGATTTACAAACAATTCTTCTATCAAGGGGTTAACTACTGTAGTGTAATTGTTCTTGGTAAGCAACTCTTCTAGGAGAAGGACACTCCAAAATCAAACCATTGATCTCTAGTCTTGGATAGTGCCATAGCCTCCGTACCAAGGTCTTTCACTGTCTTGGGTTAGTGTTCTCTTGCTTGAGGGTACATCCAAGCACACTATTGTCTTCTTTCTCTTCCATTTGTTTTCTTCAAGTTTTTATAGTTTATATAGTAAATATACATTTTATGTGGCTACTTTTCTTGAAATATTTTATTTTTCCTGTTTCCTTTCCTCACTGGACTATTTTCCCTGATGGGGCCCCCGGGCTTATAGCATCTTGCTTTTCCAACTAGGGTAGTATCTTAGCAAGTAATAATAATAATAATAATAATAATAAGAATAATAAAAATAATAATAATAATAAAAAATAATAATAAAAGTTAAGAGCTACTCAATAGAAGCCAAAGAGCCTCTAATACTAGAGGTAAGGATCCTAAAACTAGAGGTTAAGGAGCCTCTAAAGCTAGACGTAATCTTTCTTGAAATAGAAGGCAATGAGCCTCTAATCATAAAGGTGAGGAGTCTCAAAATAGGGGTCAAAGAGTCTCTTATGTTAAAGGTGAGGTGCCTCAAAATAGATGTCAAAGGACCTAAATAAAAACCAAAGAACCTCTAATCGTAAATACAAGGAGTCTCAAAATAGGGGTCAAAGAGTCTCTAATGCTAGAATTAAGGCACCTCAAAATAGAGGTTAAAGAGCCTCTGATGCTAGAGGTAATGTTCCTTAAAATAGAGGTCAAAGAATCTCTGCTTCTTGATATTTAGCACTTGAAGAAAGTTGTGTGTGACAGTCATATATCTACAAACTGGGGCAGAAGCTAGGTTTAATAAAATTCCTCAAAGGGCAGGAATCTCTCTCTCTCTCTCTCTCTCTCTCTCTCTCTCTCTCTCTCTCTCTCTCTCTCTCTCTCTCTCTCTCTCTCTCAAATATATATAAGGATCGTTGGTTAGCCTCATTACGTTCAATTATTGATTACATTCCAACTCAATCACACTATGGAACAAACAACCTAAGATGCCCATCTCTGACCAGAAAAATATTTTACGTTAAAATTAGATAACACCCTAAAAATTGTGTTGCCTTTACCAAAAGTCATAATTTTAACCTAATCCCATATTATCCTTTTTCCGAAAATCCAACTTATCTGGAACCATAAAGAAATGGATAACTTGGGAATCCAAATTTTCTGTATCAAAGCATAATTATCTTTTCCCTCTCGTGGCTTAACACATGCACACAAACACACATACAGTATATGTATATACAAACATATATATATATATATATATATATATATATATATATATATATATATATATATAATGTGTGTGTACATACATATATATATATATATATATATATATATATATATATATATATATATATATATATATATATATAGATATATATACACATACAATACATACATGTTTACATATTTATACTACACTATATATATATATATATATATATATATATATATATATATATATATATATATATATATATATATACATATATATATATATACATATAATACATACACGTTTACACATTTATACTACACTATATATATATATATATATATATATATATATATATATATATATATATATATATATATATATATATATATATATATTACTTATCAGTCACAAAACTACACGCAAAAGATATTCAAGTATAAAATACACAGGAAACAGGAAAGTAAAAGTGCAGGTACCAAGCACTTTCTTGGGTCCATATATATATATATATATATATATATATATATATATATATATATATATATATATATATATATATATATATATATACTTTAATACCCACATCAAAATGACGATCCCAGGCTGATGACTAAAAAACTTTTCTACGTCTCGGTGCCAGGAGAGACAGTTGTTTATAGTCAAAGAAAACAATCATTTCTTGGTAAAGGTCTAAGACCACTATAAATGTTTTAGGCTAAGCATAAAACGTAGCTTTTATTGATTATGATAATGGTTGATACCAAAAATAAATGAGTATAATAATAATAATAATAATAATAATAATAATAATGTTGAGAAAGTAGTAGTAGTAGTAGATTGCCCAGCCTATACTGCTGGACACGGGCTTTTGCGTTGGCAGCCCGTCATGACAATACCCATCAAAATAATTTCATAATATATCGTCATTCTAAATATCTATGTGATTTTTTCATTGTAAAACCTTTAAAATCTTAATCATATTCCGAAATTAAAGTGAATTATACTTTTATAGAAATAATATATATTTATTAGGAGATTTAATTATTCATATAAGGAATAACTAATTATATATGCTATTATGTCACTGAAATCCAGGAGATAATTTGCTGGGAGTGAGAGGAGCAGCAACGAGAAAGGGGTAGAGGTAATCCCAAGTGTTTCAAGTATCTATAGACAATTCAAATACGTTAATTAAAGAATAAAAAAAGTTAGATCAAAGCCACAGACAAGGGGAAAAGGAAGAGCGTCACAAATGAAAAAAAAAAAGAATAGAAAATGGCTTAATAAGCAAGTTTGAATAACATTCAGTTAACCGTCAGCTGCCCAACGTACTCGTAAGACTGAGTCTTTTCTTGCCACTTCTTTCGGTTGAAGAAGATTCTTCAAATGATGCTACATCAAAACAAAAACCTCGCCATGTTTTCCTTTTAGATTTTTTTCAACTCTTTTGGGCCAAGGATTAGGCTACGTCAACGAGATTTCAAATTTCATTTTTCACTTTTCCTGTCAGTACTATTATCATTTTTTCCAACAGGGGTTGCAGCATATTAAGTGAGGATAGAAAAGCAAAAGCACCACCTCTAGAGCCTCCTCAACCATCATGGCACCGATGATCCTCCAGTATCAAACATAAAATTCTTACTTAACCAAGATCTGTAGACCTTACTAAAGACCTTGGCTTTATCAACGAGTTACGAAAACAACCCTGAAAAAAAGGGTCACTATGAAGAGATAGCGTTTCCTTCGTGGTGTCAAAGTCCCAGACGGATGAGATGCCATTTTTCTTATAGTCTGTCACAATAATCATATCTCCTAAAGGCAGATTATCTTAATTTACATTTGCTGCATAGTAAGTTTTCATTTAGGTGAAGGCACACTAATTCTTAAAAAAAAAAAAAATACCATTAGAACATCCGAGGAAAGAGAGAAAACGGAGTCATGGCTTCTACAATACATCAATATGTTTTAAACGTTGCATTGTAGGCCTATCTGACATTATAGCTTCTGCATCTACATGTTTTCAACGTTGAATTATAGGCCTATATGACATTACAGCTCTGCATCTACATGTTTTAAGCGTTGCATTGTAGGCATATCTGACATTATAGCTTCTGCACTTACATGTTTTAAGCGTTCCATAGTAGGCCTATATGACATCACAGCTTCTGCAGCTATAGAGCGTTGCATTGAGGCCTACCTGACATTACCGGCACATCGTTGCTTTTGTGCAGTATTCTAAAATCCAGCATTTGTATTCCTCCTGTTTCTTCAGTAGCAGCAAATATGATCTATTTCAGTGTACAAACGATTACGCAATTTCCCAGAAATTTAGACTTCAGGTTCCAAGGGAAAAATAATTAAGAGAAACTATATTGATGAGTTACTTTTCATGAATTAAACTGACCAGTTTTAATATTTTTATATTTTAAAGAGTTTGAATTAAAATTCATTATATATATGGTCATCATCTTTTCCTAGGCCTATTGACCCCAACGGCCCCGGTTACATTTCGCCAGCCGTCTCTATCTTGAGCTTTTAAATCAATACTTCTCCATTCATCATCTACTTCATACATCACATGCTGTAAAATTGAAGTTTCCAAAGAATTTTATCAAACATGATCTACTGATATTGTTTGGACCTTAGACAGTCATAATTACGAACAAACAATAGTCATAGAGAAATCTAGGAAACTATTTGTGACTGTTCGATGGATATTCTAGGCTGGATATTCAAGTTAAGGAATGGGAATGTTTATAGGCCTAATAAATACGGAGTACTGAATTTGAGGGTGAAAAGTCTTTTATCTTTAAAGCACATCTCAGTGACACAGTGTTCAGACTAAACTTCCGACCCCTGAAATGTCGACTTGATATTGTTCTTGTAAATATGTTTTAATCGTTTAAGACTTCTTGCAACACACCAGAGAACCCGCTGCTTCCTAATAAGCTATTGTTGAGCCATAACTGAAAACAAGGTTCCTAACAGCTACACTCTCATTGCAAAGCATCGACTATAGAAGAGTTTAGCTATTCAAGTAACTGTCTGCTTCCTTCGACCTCATTATCCCCATTGTATAACAGGGTCGGCCTCTCGAGTCTACTCTTCGAATCTATTTATTTGATTTTCCTCTTTTGTACAGTACATTAAAACAAAATTTTAATCAATAATATTATAAATCAACTATTTTTTTAATCATATTTAAACAGAAATAGTATTATTCAGTTTTGTCATTTAAAAGTTAATAGCGATTCATATTGTGTTGACTAAAAAATTAAGCAAAGGAAAAATGGGCTTTAACCAGAGAGGAATCTGATATAGTACTATTTTGCGGTCGTCACAGTACCCAAAAACTCTCGCAATAGCATCAGCGGGTGCCTCCCCTCGGCCATAAAAATACCGATTTATTTGCTAAAAAATATATCAAAAATTCTAAAATTCATAAATAGATATAATGATGATTATTACTAAAGGCAACTATATTCCTAATTATTAACCTTTATAAGAAATTATGAATTTATCAATAAATCTATTAACTTTGCATAAAATGTTTGAGTCTTCTTAAATAGAGAATATTTTCCGGCAAGTAATGGCAGTGATATCTGTATCGTCCTGGATAACCTAAAGTAAAGAGACTCGGGTTTTCCGAGAGTCCTGGGTCGGGTCAAGCCCTAAGAAATCGACTCCGTTGAGGATCCTTCCTCTTGGGTGTCTTCCGATTCAGGACTACCTCTCGGTTTGGGGTTCCGAGACAAGCAGGATAGAAAGAGAATATCCTGCCACTGACGTCCCCCGGTTATCCAGCAAAACAGCAACAGGCTTTCTTTGGTCTGTTGTTGAATTCTCTCTCTCTCTCTCTCTCTCTCTCTCTCTCTCTCTCTCTCTCTCTCTCTCTCTCTCTCTTTCATCATTAACTCTTTCTTATTCTTTTCTTCCTGTACTAATACAAGGCACAGGGGAAGAGGGGGAGGGGGGGGGGGGGTTTAACGTGAACAGTATGCAGCCAGACTTGATATTTATTTTTGCATTGGACAAGCGTTGAACATAACTTCTCACTTAGTAATAAATCTTATATTTCACTTTTGTAAACATGTACATGTATGAAACAGAGTTGGTGAACTGTTATGAAAAATTTTATTATTGAAAAAATATTAGATCGTTAAAACAATCGTGCTACAATACCCTTTCAGAACACACACACACACACACACACACACACACAAACACACAAAATTCGTTAGTGAAGCACAAATCCCTCTGAACGCCGTGATTCCGTGAGACTATTCCTGGAACTGCCTGTGTAGACATTCACTCTGGTATTAATGTCAAGCAATTTATTGCTTGACATTATATATATATATATATATATATATATATATATATATATATATATATATATATATATATATATATATATATATATATATATAGACTTTGTCGTGAATTAGAAAAGATTAAAACCAATGGATTATGTGCTCTCATTTCATCTAGTCTTCCTTCCACATGCGCATATTCTGACAAATAGCCCAACCATAGTTTCTTTCCAATATTGTATTTTCAAATTTATCTCTAATAATGAGAGCGATGATGTTTGTGACCTGTGCAAAGAAAGTAATACAGAGCATTTTGGAACGTGGAGAGAACGAGTTTCAAAAGTGGATATGATGTACAAGTTTAGAAGACGGCCATGAAACAAGGAAATGGTTGGAAAAGCAAAGTAGGTTACCATAACTAATTTCATCTCAACCGAATTTGGGGTAAAATGGAATAATATAATTATTCTTAAACTTTCAAGAGAGACAGTTGTTTATAGTCAAAGAAAACTATTATTTCTTGGTAAAGGTCTAAGACCACTATAAATGTTTTAGGCTAAGCATAAAACGTAGCTTTTATAGATTATGATAATGGTTGATACCAAAAATAAATGAGAATAATAATAATGTTGAGAAAAACTGCACTAAAAATGTATGGATAGTCCCTGACTTAACGACGAGAGAAAGGGAGCGAGATAGAGAATTAGGACGAGAATTGCAAGAGAAAAGGGATGCCGGTGAAGAAGGATGGTTTATAAGGAGAGGAAAATTACAGAGCAGAAATTTTTTGTAAGTAAGACACACAATTCCATATTAGAAATAAAACTACTCAATGTATAAGGTTTAACTCAAGTCAAGCAATGTGAAATAGAAAAACTTATAACAGAAAATACAATACTGTGCCTTACTGAAACACAGCAAAAATATATGAAAGTTAATATTTCTGAAAACTTAAAATATATAGATTCAAATAAGGATGAAGGAGATAAGAAAGGAGGTGGTTTATGTATCAGGCATAGAAAAAATGACTTTTTAGTTACAGAGGAAATAGAAACAAAGCACAGTAATATATTATTAGTGAAGTGTGCACTGAAAAACTTTAGTTTTATTATTTTACTTGTATACATGTCTACAAGTGACCAAGTAAGGAATAAAATTATGGAAAAGGAAATAAATTCCATTTTAGATAAGTTTGAAGAACAATCTTTTATTTTTTTGGGTGATTTCAATGGTCATATAGGATTTATAGGAAACCAAGAAGTCAATACAAACGGTGAGAGAGTGCTAAACTGGATTGAAAACAAAAATTTAATTTTGCTAAATGGAGACCCAAATTGCAGTGGTGAAACTACATGGGAAAGTAGGGATATGAAGAGTGTCATTGATTTTGTAATGATGAATCAAGAACTACAGTATATCAGAGGTTTATGTGTATGAATATAGATGTAAAAAAAATTATGACTTGTCTGACCACAATGTACATAGTGTACTCATACAAATTTCTCTAAAAAAATGTAAATATAGTAACAAAAGAGAAGAAATCACATATATGAAAATAACTGAAGATACTTTAGAGAAATATATATTAGAACTAGAAAATGAACTAAGAAGAAGCACTGTGAATGACATTGAAGCCTATGAAAACCTAATAAAAAATATATCAGAAAAACATATGAAAAGAAACATTTGGAGAAAAACAGTACAAGGGAAAGAAATGGAAGTGGAGCCCATATGGATGTCAACAGAGATAAAGAAAGCAATAAGCATAAGACGAACCTATAATAAAGAAAAAAGGAAGCTTCAAAATACCTCTAAAGAATATAAAAAATATGATACACTATACAGAGAACAGAAAATTATTGTGAAAAACATGATAAAAGATGCCATGTGCAAGCATGAAAAAAAAGTAACTGATGATATTAGACGAGATCGAAATATGACAAAAAAGCTATGGGAGCACATTAAAAGACTCAAAGGAGAAAACCTGAAGGAAAGTAAGAAGATAATACTTTATGGGGACACTGGAATGCCAATAGAACCTGAAGATGTGCCAAATAAATTAACCTGTTTCTGGAATACAATCTACAGACATAGAGAAAACACAATAGAAGAAGTGGGGAATGAAGATAGTAGAAGAACATATGAACAATCTTTAGAGAAAGAAATAGAGGAAGGAAAACTCAGTTTAATAATAGGGAACCAAATGACTTAAACTTTCCATCAGTTTTAAGAGAACATTTAGACATGGCCTACCACTGCAACATACTAACACCTCAACCAATGGATAAAAGCAAAATAAAAATAACAAAGGAAGAGGTAAAGAGGCAGCTCACAAGAACAAAAAAAGGTAAAGCATCAGGACCAGACAAATTGAAACCAGATCTGTTTAAGGTAATGAGTACAAGTGAAATATGTGTAAACAAGTTAATGGAATGTCTTAACAATATTATCAATGAAGAATATGTCACAGAAAGCTGGAAGGAGACTAACACAACACTAATACCCAAGAAATGCAAACCAACAGTGGCAGACTTAAGACCAATAGCACTAGCAAATGCATCATATAAAATATTTATGGGTATTGTAAGACAAAAGATTGAAGAACATATTAGAGGAGGTGGACTAAGAAGTGATTTGAAAGCCGGTTTTACAGAGGAAAGAAGAGTCACAGACAATTTATATATATTAAAATACTGTATTTCCGAAACGTTTAAGAACAGGGACACACTTATAGTAACATCACTGGATTTTAAAAAGGCCTTTGATTCAATTAACAGAGAGAACTTAATAAAGATACTCATGAAAAATAAAATTGATTCAAGTCTCATAAACATTATAGCACAAATATACAGCAATGATAAGACACACCTACATATTAATAAGGAGAAACAGGCAACAATCCACATAACCAATGGTGTAAGACAAGGATGTAATGGCTCAACTGTACTTTTTCTACTAATGACTTATGAAATTATACAGAAACTAAAAGAAGAACAAATTGGCTTTAGAAATGACAAGTTTAAGATACCAATATTATATTATGCAGATGATGGATTACTGCTTTCAAGAACAATAGAAGAGACAAGCTACAGCATCAAACTTATAGAAAACCTAGCAATGCAGTGTGGCTTACAGATAAACAAAGAGAAAAGTAATATATTAATATACAACCAGCAAGAACAGCCAGACACAATTGCCAACATCAAAATATGCAGCAAACTTAAGTATCTAGGAATACATACACATATATATACCAAGGCACTTACCCCAATTTTGGGGGTAGCCGACACCAACAATGAAACAAAACAAAAAGGGGACCTCTACTCTACGTTCCTTCAGCCTAACCAGGGACTCAACCGAGTTCAGCTGGTACTGCTAGGGTGCCACAGCCCAACTTCCCACATTATCCACCACAGATGAAGCTTCATAATAACAATAGAAAATAAGAAAAATTGTTTTAAAAACACAAAAAAAGAGTAGCTGAACAAAGCTAAACAACTGGCAAACATGACATATAGTGTCACAGAAAGGAGCTGTAACAGGTTACTAGTTGGGAAGGGATATTAGAAAGGAGTCGGACTTGCTGCAACATTATATGGGGCTGAGATACTTGACTATAGTAAAGAAGAACTTGAAAAGCTCCAACGTATAGAAAATAAAGTATATAGATGCATACTACAAGTGCCGACATATACAGCAAATTGTGTACTAAGATCTGAGGTAGGAGCAACATCAACAATAGCCAGAGATGGAAAAATTAAGATCCTATTTGCCAAACATATATCAAAGGATAACAGAAATGAACTAATGAAAGAAATTTTTCTCGAGGAATATGAAAAAGGAAAAACCACTTTGATAATGAGGTTGAAGGTTTATATGGACGACATGAATTTGCCATTGAGAGAAATAAAAGACTTAAAGACGGAAAGTATTATATTGAAGATCAAAGAGTGGGACACAGCAAGGTGGAGAAAGGAAGCAGAACAGAAATCTACATTAAGTATATATAGGAAACATAAGAACAACATAAAAGACGAAGGTTGGATAGATAATACTGAAGAAGCAACACTAATGGTAAGAGCAAGAACGAATACATTAAACTTGAACCGGAGGAATCATTACCAAGGAAAAAGTGAGACGTGCCCATATAATGACTGTGATAAAGAATCATTAGAACATTTTATATTATATTAGTGTAAAGGTTATGACAACATAAGACACAGGTTCAACATTCCAACGGAAAACCAGAGTGAAAGTAAAGAAAAATTATTAGCCTAAATTATGCTTTTTAATGTCAACAATAATAATGAAATGCAAGAGAAGAAAAACTACATTAAAGAAATCTGGAAGACAAGATACAAGAAAATTAAAGAGCGCGACTAAACAAAACAAGATGTGCGAGCCGATGCGAAGGCTTATCCCACACCCATTACTGCACTGGACTGGACGCACAATACCCGTCAAAATATTTTCATAATATATCGTCATTCTAAATATCTATGTGATTTTTTAATTATAAAACCTTTAAAATCTTAATTATATTCCGAAATTAATGTGAATTATACTTTTATAGAAATAATATATATTTATTAGCAGATTTAATTATTCATATAAGGAATAACAAATTATATATGCTATTTTGTCACAGAAATCGAGGAGATAATTTGCTTGTGTGCAAGTTGCTGGGAGTGAGAGGAGCAGCAACGAGAAAGGGGTAGAGGTAATCCTAAGTGTTTCAAGTATCTATAGACAATTTAAATACGTTAATTCAAGAATAAAATCAGTTAGATCAAAGCCCCAGATAAGGGGAAAAGGAAGAGCGCCACAAATAGAAAAAGGCTTAATAAGCAAGTTTGAATAACATTCAGTTAACCGTCAGCTGCCCAACGTATTCGTAAGACTGAGTCTTTTCTTGCCACTTCTTTCGGTTGAAGAAGATTCTTCAAATGATGCTACATCAAAACATAAAAACCTCGCCATGTTTTCCTTTTAAATTTGTTCAACTCTTTTGGGCCAAGGATTAGGCTACGTCAACGAGATTTCAAATTTGATTTTTCACTTTTCCTGTCATTACTATTATCATTTTTTCCAACAGTGAGGATAGAAAAGCAAAAGCACCACCTCTAGAGCCTCCTCAACCATCATGGCACCGATGATCCTCCAGTATCAAACATAAAATTCTTACTTAACCAAGATCTGTAGACCTTACTAAAGACCTTGGCTTTATCAATGAGTTACGAAAAAAAACCTGAAAAAAAGAGTCACTATGAAGAGATAGCGTTTGCTTCGTGGTGTCAAAGTCCCAGACGGATGAGATGCCATTTTTCTTTTAGTCTGTCACAATAATCATATCTCCTAAAGGCAGATTATCTTAATTTACATTTGCTGCATAGTAAGTTTTCATTTAGGTGAAGGCACACTAATTCTTAAAAAAAAAAAAAATACCATTAGAACATCCGAGGAAAGAGAGAAAACGGAGTCATGGCTTCTACAATACATCAATATGTTTTAAACGTTGCATTGTAGGCCTATCTGACATTATAGCTTCTGCATCTACATGTCTAAAGCGTTGCATTGTAGGCATATCTGACATTATAGCTTCTGCATCTACATGTTTAAAGCGTTGCATTGTAGGCCTATCTGACATTATAGCTTCTGCATTTACATGTTTTAAGCGTTGCATAGTAGGCCTATATGACATTACAGCTTCTGCAGCTATAGAGCGTTGCATTGTAGGCCTACCTGACATTACCGGCACATCGTTGCTTTTGTGCAGTATTCTAAAATCAAGCATTTATATTCCTCTTGTGTTTCTTCAGTAGCAGCAGATATGATCTATTTCAGTGTACAAACGATTACGCAATTTCCCAGAAATTTAGACAACAGATTCCGAGGGAAAAAATAATTAAGAGAAACTATTTTGACAGTTACTTTTCATGAATTAAACTGACCAGTTTTATTATTTTTATATTTTAAAGAGTTTGAATTAAAATTCATTATATATATTCATTATATATATGAGCTTTAACCAGAGAGGAATCTGATATAGTACTATTTTGCGGTCGTCACAGTACCCAATAACTCTCGCAATAGCATAAGCGGGTGCCTCCCCTCGGCCATAAAACTACTGATTTATTTGCTAAAAAAAAATATCAAATATTCATAAATAACTATAATGATGATTATTGTTAAAGGCAACTAGATTCCTAATTATTAATCTTTATAAAAAAATTATGAATTTATCAATAAATCTATAAACTTTACATAAAATGTTTGAGTCTTCTTAAATGGAGAATATTTTCCGGGAAGTAATGGCAGTGATTTCTGTATCGTCCTGGATAACCTGAAGTAAAGAGACTCGGGTTTTCCGAGAGTCCTGGGTCGGGTCAAGCCCTAAGAAATCGACTCCGTTGAGGATCCTTCCTCTTGGGTGTCTTCCGATTCAGGACTACCTCTCGGTTTGGGGTTCCGAGACAGGCAGGATAGAAAGAGAGTATCCTGTCACTGACGTCCCCCGGTTATCCAGCAAAACAGCAACAGGCTTTCTTTGGTCTGGTGTTGAATTCTCCTCTTCTCTCTCTCTCTCTCTCTCTCTCTCTCTCTCTCTCTCTCTCTCTCTCTCTCTCTCTCTCTCTCTCTCTCTCTCTCATTAGTAACCCTTTCTTATCCTTTTCCTTCTTCTCTTCCTCTACTAATAAAGGGCACGAGGTCGTGGGGGGCATTGGACAGCGTTGAACATAACTTGTCACTTAGTAATAAATCTTATATTTCACTTTGTAAACATGTGTATGTATGCACAAAGTTGCTCAACGGTTATGAAAAATTTTATTATTGAAAAAATATTAGATAGTTAAAACAATTGTGCTACAATAATATTTCAGGAAAAAAAAGTAATACATTAATGAAACACGAATCCCTCTGAACACCTTGATTCCGTGAGACTATTCCTGGAACTGTGTCTGTAGATAGTCGTAGTGGGAAAGAGGGCTTCAAGAGGGAAAATAATCTAAGCTTAGTCCTGTTGTCTAATAATAATAACCATCTATGCATTTGGGTTATCAATTCAAAGTTATTACTTGATTTTGCTTATGTCGTTTTGTGTATGAAGCAAAAGGTAGTTAGGGTCGTGGTTTCGAAACTTGCAATAAATTATTTCAAGCCAAAGCTTAGGTAACAGTCAACGCTGCCTATATAGGTCTAATCTCTTGAGGAGTTTATTAAGGGAGAAGTAATAATGATAAATGAATAAGTAAATAAGCGAAGTGGTGTGTTATCTTCGGTATCAGAAATACAATTAAATCTACCTATATTATCCAACTTTAATTTACGAGCGGAAAGCTATAATCGGGTCAGACATATTCCCCCACACCTATAATGGGCAGATTCTACAATAGCAACGTATCTCGAATAACAACAACAACAGTAGTAATAATAATAATAATAATAATATGGCTCTGTCGTCTTGTCTTTAACACATACTAGGGTATGGCTATATGTCAGGTAGCAACAATAAATATTTGCATAAAATCTGGTTATTTATGAAAGGTGTCTATCTGGGCATAAAGTTACGATTTGTGAGATTTCTCCACAGTCTCTTCTACATTTTAATTCTAGGCCTATAGGCTTCATAAGAATTATAAAATCAGAAGTGTAAACTTCAAGTCCCATATAACAATAAGGCAAGGAGGGGCAAACAGCATTTAAACCTTCACAAGTTGGGTCTAACTAAATCCTCAGTAAATCTCAAAAGACGAAACTGTCTAAAGATATTAAAGAACCAGGTAATAAATAATTTCTTTTTTCAAATGACGCCATTATTTTCTATGTATAATATACTTAGGCAAACTATATATATATATATATATATATATATATATATATATATATATATATATATATATATATATATATATATATATATATATATATATATATAGGTAGTAGGTTGGCCAGGGCACCAGTCGCCCGTTAAGATACTACCGCTAGAGAGTTATGGAGTCCTTTGACTGGCCAGACAGTACTATATTGGATCCTTCTCTCTTGTTACGGTTCACTTTCCCTTTGCCCACACAGACACCGAATAGTCTGGCCTATTCTTTACAGATTCTCCCCTGACTTCATACACCTGACAACACTGAGATTACCAAACAATTCTCCTTCAGCCAAGGGGTTAAATACTGCAATGTAATTGTTCAGTGGCTACTTTCCTCTTGGTAGGGGTAGAAGACTCTTTAGCTATGGTAAGCAGCTCTTCTAGAAGGACACTCCAAAATCAAACCAATGTTCTCTATTCTTGGGTAGTGCCATAGCCTCTGTACCATGATCTTCCACTGTCTTGGGTTAGAGTTCTCTTGCTTGAGGGTACACTCGGGCACACTGTTCTATCTAGTTTCTCTTCCTCTTGTTTTGTTAAAGTTTTTAATAGCTTATATAGGAAATATATATTTCAATGTTGTTACTATTCTTACTTTTCATGTTTCCTTTCCTCACTGGGCTATTTTCCCTGTTGGGGACCCTGGGCTTATAGCATCCTGCTTTTCCAACTAGGGCTGTAGCTTAGCATTTAATAATAATAATAATAATAATAATAATAATAATAATAATAATAATATATATATTTATATATATACATATATATGCTAATTTATATTTATATATGTATATATATATATATATATATATATATATATATATATATATATATATATATATATATATATATATATATATATATATATTAGTATGTGTGACATTATCCTGGTAATAATGTCAGGCAATCTATTGCTTGACATTATATATATAAATATATATATATATATATATATATATATATATATATATATATATATATATATATATATATATTTATAAGTGCATATATATACATATTCATATAGGTGCATATATATATGTGTATATATATATACACACATTTATATAAGTGCATACACACACATATATATATGTATATATATATAAATATAAATATATATATATATATATAAGTGCACACACACACACCTATATATATATATATATATATATATATATATATATATATATATATATATATATATATACATATGTATATATATACATATATATATACACATATATACATATTCATATAGGTGCATATATATATGTGTATATATATATATATACACACATTTATATAAGTGCATACACACACACATATATATATATATATATATGTATATATATATATATATATATATATATATATATATATATATATATAAGTGCACACACACACACCTATATATATATATATATATATATATATATATATATATACATATGTATATATATATATACATATGTATATATATATATATACATATATATATACACATATGTATATATATATATATATATATATATATATATATATATATATATATATATATATATATATATATATAATCATAAAGAGTCGACTCTGTCGAGAATTAGAAAAGATTAGAACCACTAGATTACATGCTCTCATTTCATGTAGGCTTCCATCCCAATGCGCACATACTGACAAATAGCCCAACAAAAGTTTCTTTCCAATATAGGTATTTTCAAATTTATCTCTAATAATGAGAGCAAAGGTAAAATTTCTCAAAATAAACTTGCAGGGATGATGTTTGTGACCTGTGCAAAGAAAGTAATACAGAACATTTTGGAACATGAAGAGAACTTCAGAGGACGGCCAGGAATCAAGGATATGGTTGGAAAAGCAAAACAGGTTGTCATAACTAATTTCATCACAACCTAATTCAGGGTTAATGGGAATGATAAAATTACTCTTAAACTTACATCATAAAAGGCAGTTGTTTATGGTCAAAGAACCGAATGAAGTCTTGGAAAGAGGTCTAAGACCACTTATAATTGTTTTAGGCTACGCATAAAATGTAGCTTTTATTAAAAATGATGATGGTTGATACCAAAAATGACAGACTTGGAAATTTTTAGAGTAAAACCTATGCATTAAAAACTACACGCAACATACCGATCAAAATAATTTCATAATAAATCCATATTAGAAAATTCTATGTGATTTTTTAATTATAAAACCATCAAAATTTTATTTATTTTCAGAAATTAATGTGAATGATACATTTGTAGAAATAACATATAATTATTAGGTGATTTTATTATTCATATATGGGATAATTAATTGTATAAGCAATTTTGTCCCTGAAATCGAGGAGGTAATTTGCTTGTGTGCAAGTTGCTCGGAGTGAGAGGAGTAGAGGTAATCCCAAGTGTTTCAAGAATCTATAGACAATTTAAATACTCTAAATAAAGGATAAAATCAGTTAGATGAAAGCCACAGATAAGGAAACAAGGCAGAGCACCACAAATAGAAAGAAAGATTAGAAAATAGCTTACAACATTCAGTTAAGCGTCAGCTCCCTGACGTAAAGTAGGACTGTTTTGTCGCCTCGTTCGGTTGAAGAAGATTCTTCAAATGCTCCTACATCAAAGCATAAAAACCTCGCCATGTTTTCCTTTTAAATGCTTTCAACTCTTTTGGACCAAGGGTTAGGCTATGTCGACGAGATTTCAATTTTGTTTTTTCACTTTTTCCGTCATTATTATTATCATTATTTCCATCAGGGGTTGCAGCAGATTAAGTAAAGATAGAAAAGCAAAAGCACCATCTAGAGCCTCCTCAACCATCACGGGACCGATGATCCTCCTGTATCAAACATAAAAGCTTTACTTAACCAAGATCTGTAGACCTTAATCAAAACCTTGCCATTATCTATGAGCTTCGTGAAATGACCCAAATTACGAAGAAAGAAAGTCAGTGTTAAGAGATGGCGGTTTACTTCGTGGCTTCAAATTCCCGGACGGACGAGATGCCATTTTTCTTTTAGTCTGTCACAATAACCATATCTCCTAAAGGCAGATTACCTTAATTTACATTTGCTGCATAGTAAGTTTTCATTTAAGTGAAGGCCAATTCTCTCTCTCTCTCTCTCTCTCTCTCTCTCTCTCTCTCTCTCTCTCTCTCTCTCTCTCTCTCTCTCTCTCTCTCTCTCTCAAAGTCTTAAATTTGAATAAAGTGATCAAGAACAGTTCTCTTTATCTCTCACAAAATAAGAAAAAAGTCAATAATGAAAGGAGTAATTTTTAAAAGAAATACCATTCGAACATCCGAGTAGAGAGAAAACGGAGTCATGGCTTCTGCAATACATCAATATGTTTTAAACGTTGCATTGTAGGCCTATATGATATTACAGCTTCTGCATCTACATGTTTTAAACGTTGCATTGTAGGCATATCTGACATTACAGTCAGCAGGAACATCGTTGTTTTTGTGCATTATTCTAAAATCCAGCATTTGTATTCCTCCTGTTTCTTCAGTAGCAGCAAATATGATCTATTTCAGTGTACAAACGATTACGCAATTTCCCATGAATTTAGATAACTTCAGATTCGAGGGAAAAATTAATTAAAAGAAACTATTTTGGTGAAGTTACTTTCCATGAATTAAACGGACCAGTTTTAATATTTTTATATTTTATAGAGTTTGAATTAAAATTCATTATGTATATGGTCATCATCTCTTTCTAGGCCTATTGACCCTAAGCCACGGTTACATTTCGCGTCTTCTCTATCTCGAGTTTTTAAATCATTACTTCTCTTTTCATCATCATTCGTCATCTCCTACTTCACACTTCACATTTTGTAAAATGGAAGTGTCCAAAGAATTGTATCAAACATGGTCTATGAATATTTTTTGGACTTTAGACAGTTATAATTACGAACAGTTATAGTGAAATCTTTGAAATTATTTGTGACTATTCGATGGATATTCTAGGTTGGATATTCAAGTTAGGGAATGGAAATATCCATAGGACTAACAATTATGGAGTACTGAAGTTGGGGATGAGAAGGATTTTATCTTTAAAGCACATCTCAGTGACAGAGTGTTCAGAATAAATTTCCGACCCCTGAAAGATGTACTTCATATTGTATTTGTAGATATGTTTCAATCGTTTTATACTTATTGCAACACCAGAGAACCCGCTGCTTCCTAAAAAGCTATTGCTGAGCCGTAATTGAAAACAAGGTTCCTAACAGCTATGCTCTCATTACAAAGGATCGATTATAGATGGGGTTAGCTATTCAAGTAACTGTCTGCATCTTTCAACCTTATTATTCCCATTGTATAGCAGGGTCGGCCGCTCGAGTTAACTCTCCATCTATTTATTTTATTTTCCTCTTTTGTACAGGACCTAAACACAAAATTTTGATAAATGATTTTATAAATAAACTATTCATTTGAAATGATATCAAAATAGAAATAGTATTATTCAATTTTGTCCTTTAAAAGTTAATAGAGAGATCCATATTATGTTGACTCGAAAATTAAGCAAAGGAAAAATGAGCTTTAACCAGAGAGGAATCTGATATAGTACTATTTTGCGGTCGTCACAGTACCCAATAACTCTCGCAATAGCATCAGCGGGTGCCTCCCCTCGGCCATAAAACTACTGATTTATTTGCTAAAAAAAATATATCAAAAATTCACAAATAACTATAATGATGATTATTGTTAAAGGCAACTAGATTCCTAATTATTGATCTTTATAAAAAAATTATGAATTTATCAACAAATCTATAAACTTTACATAAAATGTTTGAGTCTTCTTAAATGGAGAATATTTTCCGGCAAGTAATGGCAGTGATGTCTGTATCGTCCTGGATAACCTAAAGTAAAGAGACTCGGGTTTTCCGAGAGTCCTGGGTCGGGTCAAGCCCTAAGAAATCGACTCCGTTGAGGATCCTTCCTCTTGGGTGTCTTCCGATTCAGGACTACCTCTCGGTTTGGGGTTCCGAGACAGGCAGGATAGAAAGATAGTATCCTGTCACTGACGTCCCCCGGTTATCCAGCAAAACAGCAACAGGCATTCTTTGGTCTGGTGTTGAATTATTATTCTTCTTCTTCTTCTTCTTCTTCTTCTTCTTCTTCTTCTTCTTCTTCTTCTTCTTCTTCTTCTTCTCTCTCTCTCTCTTTCTCTTATAATTATTTATTTTTGCATTGGGCAAGCGTTGTTCGTAAGTTGCCACTTAGTAATAAACCTTATATTTCACTTAGGAGATATGTGTATGTATGAAACAACAGTGGTCAACTGCTATGAAAAATTCAATCATTGCAAAATATTGGATCGTTAAAAAAAAAACGTGCTAGAATATATAAGACCAAAACAATAAATAAATACGGTAATGTAGCCCGAATCCCTCTAAATACCGTGATTCCTGAAACCGAGTGGGAAAGAGGGCGTCAAGAGGGAAAATAATTCAAGCTTAGTCCTGTTGTCTAATAATAACAATTTATGCATTTGGGTTATGAATTCAAAGTTATTATTTAATTTTGCTTGTGTCGTTTTGTGTATAAAGCAAAAGTTAGTTGGGGTGGTGTTTTCGAAACTTGCAATAAATCATTATAAGCCAAATTTCAGGTATAGTCAAAGCTGCCTATATACTGTAGGTCCAATCTCTCGTGGGGTTTATTCAGGGAGAAGAAATGATGATAAATAAATAAGCGAGGTAGTGTGTTATATTTGCTATTAAAACTATAATTAATTCTACCTCTATTATTTAATTTTACTTCACGAATGGAAGTCTATAATAGGGTCAGACATATTAACCCAAAGCTGTAATGTGCAGATTCTACTATAGAAACGTATCTCGAATAATAATAATAATAATAATAATAATAATAATAATAATAATAATATGGCTCTGTCGTCTAGGCTTTATAACATACTAGGGCATGGCTATATGTCAGATGGCAACAATAAATATTTGCATAAAATCTTATAACTTAATATAGGTGTCTATCTGGGCATAAAGTTGCGATTTGTGAAATTTCTCCACAGTCTCTTCTTCATTTTATTTTTAGGCCTATAAGCTTAATAAGAATTATAGAATCAGAAGTGCGAACTTCAAGTCACATATAAGAGTAAGGCGAGGAGGGGCAAACTGAGCATTCAAACCTTCACAAGTCGGGGCTAACTAAATAATAAGTAAATCTCAAAAGACGAAACTTTCTAAAGACATTAATGAACCAGGTAATAGACAATGATTAAGACTGGTAATACAAATATTATAGTTTAAGTAAATAGTAGACAGCAACAATTCATTAAAACATATGTATAATTCTTTGTAATACATAGGCCTATGTGAGTAATAAAACACGCAAATTCTAGTAAAACAATTAGAATAGAAACAATTTCATCTTTTAAAAGACGTCATTATTTTCTTGGTATAATATACTTAGGCAAACTAACTATATATATATATATATATATATATATATATATATATATATATATATATATATATATATATATATGTAATATATACATATATATATATATATATATGTAATATATACATATATATATATATATATATATATATATACATATACATATATATATATATATACATATACATATTATATATATATATTTATATATATAATATATATATATATATATATATATATATATATATATATATATATATATATATATAAAGTTGTTTATCCTCCTGGGAATAATGTCAAGCAATCTATTATAAATATTTTCCTCACGCACAGACTCCCAAGATGATAAGCATTCGCTAATGATTGCTTGTCTACTATTGCGAACGGGAAACAATTATGAAAATGAACGCTTGGTTATAAAAAATGAGTTAACTCTTTGTTTCCTTCTTCGGTTGTGTAGCTGTATACTGTACATATAGGCAGTAAGACTATACTTAATTGCCACATATTATTCATCTTGCTGCCTGAAATAGTACACTCTAAACCTCGTATCTGTAGCCGCACAGTGCTGTGTAGGTCAGACCAAAACAGTAGCATTCTCGTCGACTGCAGCATTCCGACTTGCACCTACAATTGGTCTGCTACCGGCAACTCTCTGCAATGGGTGGAAGCTTTGTCCAAATTATCTTTTCTTAGTCAAGCACAAGTTTAAGGGAATTTTTCCTTTCCTTGTCACCTTGAGTCTCACCCCACATCCTCACTTTGATCTAGTTTCAGCTTTCATACTAAATGGCCAGTAGAAATAAAAAACAATGTCTGCTCTCTTGTATTTGGTAGAGTGTGCTTGTATTGTAAGAAGTACATCGAGCATTGCTTCCACTTCAAAAGTTTTTTGAACTTCATGAGGGCCAATCACCCACTAATGCTACACCAGGGTTGTAACTTGGCTCTCAAGAATAGTAATGAGGTGGGATTTTTGACATGTGTGGAGCTTTCTGCTATCATTGGAGGGAAGAAGTCTGTGATTGGTTCTCATGACGGAAGAACTCCTTCAAGTCATACTCTCTGCCCTGGCATGATATGAACAGCTTGGAGAACAGACGATTGTTTGCTTTGAAGAGTCAACAGATACTGATACCCGTAGTAAAAAGTCAACCCTGTTCCTTTTGATTTGTTCATAGATGGTGGATTCTTCTTTTCTTCCCCGTCTCTTAATAAACTCCTGGAAATTGACATTTCCTTTCTCAAAGTGTGCGCTAACCAGCTCTGAAAAAACTTCAGTGAGCAATGTTCTTTGCATCAAGTGAAAGCAGGTCTCAACTCTCAGCCTAGAGAAGATTGCTCACATCTTGCATGCCTTGTGAGAGCTTTTATATTTTCTCAAGGAACACTGTGCTCGTACTGTTTTGTCATGCTGGATGGTGTGTTTAGAACCCCCTTGATCCCACTTCTTGCCTCATACTGTGTACCCAAGTGGCTGACTTCAGGACCAGCTACCATCCACCATCTCAGTACTGATAGGTCTTCAGTCATGCCCATTGCACTCCCGCCTGCCTTGATGACACTGATGGACCCAGAACAAAAAGCATCTCATTTATTGCATGAAAGAAGGAAATATTAGTCACATAGTGTAGCCATTGTTTTTGTGGTTGTTATGCACATGGTGATTTGAGCTCTTCACTCTTCTTCTGGCAAGGACAACAATTGCTTCAGTCGGTCTGGAATTTACAGCCCTGGGTCTGTTACTTGCCATCTTGGTGAATGGCATTCAAGGTATCATACTATGGTAATTATCTTTATTCCGTGAATCGAAGCCGAGGATTTATCCTTTTACCACCTTGATCTCAATCATTTAGAATAAGGTATGAGATACGACCAGGTTCGAGAATAAATATAAATGACTTACACCTAGCTTGATCGTTCATACAGTATCGTTCAAGTCCTTTGCAGTCTGTTCAGCAACCAAGACACTACATGCAAAGGGCTATAGACCTGTCAATCTTAGCTCGGCTCTCCTGCGCTGGTACAACCGGTAATATATGGTTCCTAGTTGATCCAGGGCTTATTAGACAGCATCTGGGACGCTAAAATAATGATTTAGGCACACTAAATAATCATTCGGCTGATACTGAGCCCCATACTGAGGTTCACAACAGTGGTGCCATCAAGCGTGTCCTGATTGAGTGTTGACATTGCTCTACTGCTATGAGGAAGTCAATGGGTAAGTACATATTTCTAAATTCAGATTCTACGCAGTAAAAAAAAAAATGTATGATTTGACATCAAGAGGATTCAGATAAGGCAAGTCTTTGCGATCTTATTGCGAAATGCAATATTTCTGTAAATTCAATAGCATCCTTTTTATTAAAAAGAGCAATCCCCGACGAGTGTGTGCGCTAATTTTGGTGTCTGGTTCCAGAAATGGAAGATTCTCCGGAAAATTTTCTGATATCTTCTCCACTATCAGCAGAAGCATCAAATAATGATTACCAAAGTATTTGAAAAAAAGAGGATAAGTAAAAATTATCATTAATTGAACATATATAACTGAAATCTGCTGTTGAAAATTGATACCAAATACTTTGAAAAGATAAGTAATTGACAACAACTGCAATAATAATAATAATAATAATAACAACAACAACAATAATAATAATAATAATAATAATAATAATAATAATAGCTATAAATTTAACTGAATGATAAAGCAAGCAAAGAAGTAAAAATTATAATAAGCAAAACTTGAAGTACTCATGAACTGTGCATGAATATCGCTCAAAAGAAGAGAAAAAACGAAAAGATATTTGTGCTTTGGCCGACTATGGCCAATCCTCAGCCTATACAATACATTCCTCCCAAGAGCTTGACTCTGACATGTTTAGTTTATTAAATTAATCCCCAAAAATACATCATTTCACCATGCCCGCAAAGTCCTTTGCCATTACTATCAATATTACTAACAATGGGATTTAATTTCTGTGTACTGCTTGGCACAACCGGGTTCAAGTCCCATTGATTTCGATCAATGGGAATATCAGGATATAAAAAATTATTTCTAGGGTAGGTGTAAGTAGTGTGGAATGACCCTCAAAGATCCTAGCATTTGGCATAATGGACTAAATGACACAGACAACTGCTAACAATGTGAGACTGTGCAAATCAAATTAGGCTTCCAATGGAATAGTTTAATGAACAATCCTTTTTCAGAGAGTCAAGCTTTATAACAGAAGACTAGCAGTGTCCATTTAATAAAATTTTGAAAAAGGGAAAAATCATACATCTTAGCATTCTTTTAATGAGTCTTTGGGGAAAAAAAATTAAGATCCAAAGGGAGGGTTTTTATGGAAAGCTACAAATTTCTTCATCCACTGACATGAAATACTTCTTGTTGCTAATTATTTCTGGACTGGTCCACCATCCCATCTAATTCACCCCGACTACAAGTAGAAAGGCGAGAGAAAAACAACAGGGCATAAGAGAAGGAAAGAACAGAACCTCTGTAATATATATCTACGTGGAAAAAAAAACAGATCAATAACATACTCGTAAGAGTTAACAGTTACTACAGCAGAGTTAGGTAGTTCAATATTAGACTGGTCTCGCACTCCCAGACACCTGTCGCCCAGAAAGGGGTGAAATGGAAATCTCTCTCAAACACCCGGACATCCATCAATTTATATGAGTGACTGTACAACTTAACCTAAGGTGCTTTATATTAAGTCTATCTGTCATAAAGTGAGATTCAAATTATTATCGTTGTGATATACATTTCTAAAGCATTCATGTTTGTATTGTGTCGTTTTATGAGAGTTGATGGCGCAATCTTTGCCAACGAGAACTGTTATAATTATGATAGTAAGAGAGATATGAACGTGACTCGTGTATCTTAATTTCATTAATTGATTTTGCTGCAAATTATTTTCCAATTGTAGAAAATTTTCTTCATCAGAGAGAGAGAGAGAGAGAGAGAGAGAGAGAGGTTGAACGTGGTAGATGAAATCATTTTAACCTTTCATGTCACTTGCTATTCAAAATCTTATTTTGTTTATATTCTGTATGCATACACACACACCCACGCAGCACTACAAGCTCTGGAACTGGTACTGAAAGTACAGTGGCTCGTCTGCCTTACAATAGTGTAATTGTAAAGTCCAATTCAATATAAAATGAAAAGGATAGATTAGAGCTTTGCAGCAGGGGTCCACGCATGAGCATTCTAAGGTTTAAAGTTCGCTCATTAATGGCAGAGGCAAGGGACAGTGACACTGCCCTAGAGAATAACCATATATACATATGAACAGCGCTCAAGCCCTTCTCCATCCAAGCTAGGACCAAGGAGGGCCAGGCAAAGGTTGCTGATGGCTCAGCAGATAGACCTATAGGCTCTCCCAAACCCATCATGCTTATCTCACAAGGGTGGTGAGGTTACAGCCACTAAAGGAACTAACGAGTACGAGCGGAACTAGAACCTCAAATAGGTCACCATATTTTACGTTTACCATAGATAGTCTTTATTTTGTATTTCATTAATGTTTGTACGAAACATTTTCTACTTTCTAATACAGTATATAACACACATACTGTACAGTTATGCATTTCAAAAAATTCGGGATCACTTGTAGGTTATAATATAAAGTGTACTGTATACAGTATTCGATCGTGAGGAAGATGTTTTATCTTGATAAAGTGCAACATTTAGCCGCGTATTCTGAGTGATGTGTGTTTATTGAATGTAATTTATGCCGGAGAGCCATATTATTCCAACTTCTGCAAACTTTATATGTGAATCTAACATCCTGTAGGTTGAAGGAGGCTTACTTTGTATTTCATCTTAGAACAGTGGTTGAATGTAGTTGTGCTTGACTCACGTTCACTTGATTCATGGATCGTTTCTGGTCTACCATCCACAAATTCACTCGGCTATAAATGTGCATCAACGTCAGCGGAGACCGAGAAATATGGCCTGGGGCGGCAACCTCTTCCTGAAGAATTGCTGAGAAAGTAGCAATACATATTCTTTAGGAACAAACCCAGTTTATAGCGACAAATATAAAAGTGTTCAAGGTTTTATGATTGCGTAATATACGCAATAATATTTATTCATCTTAAGCAAGTGTGAAAGCGCGTATGTACATAAACATAAAAACCCAAACTCTTCAATATGCGCTTTATACTCAAGGTACAAGAGTTAACTCTTAGGCTGTGGCAAATGCTTTGCCAAGGGCTGCATAATAAACACTTCCCTTACGTAAACCATAGAAGACCTTAAACTTGGGTTTACCCTTGATGATCATATTCATTAGTTTTTTAAGCAAGATTAAAGCATATCAATTACAGAACTATTGTTACAATCAGCTTCCAAATAGATGTACATCTCTATACCATTTAACCCTTGATTTCTTATGCATATCTTATAGTGTAAAATCGAAAATGCAAATTTCAATGGAAAATTTCCATCACCGACCTAGCAGTCATGTCCCTTCAAACTACAAAAAATATTCAAAATTCTAACCCTGAAACTGGCATATTCCATTTCACGCCCTTTCTCATACAATTTCTCCACTATAACTTTTGTTGCAGTCTCTCTCTCTCTCTCTCTCTCTCTCTCTCTCTCTCTCTCTCTCTCTCTCTCTCTCTCTCAAACACAGTTTTAATTAAAACTCATCATCTTCCTTAAATTCATCACTCAGCAGAGAGAACTATAAATATATCCAGGTAAAATACATTGTAAAGATGGCAAGCGCTTAAAAAAAAAAAAAGGCTCCAACGTAAATGAAGTTATTTCACGCCTTCAGAGAGCGAAATAATGTTCGCAAAAACAAATTCTGAGAAGTATTTTTTTCATATGGTATGCACAAGACGTTTTCAATTTTGGTTGTATCTCTTTCCAAAAAAAAATATAAATAAATGCAAGTGTAACAATAGAAAGAACAATCAAAATAACTAACGGATACGAGTCAAAAGAGATACAACCAAAATTGAAAACGTCTTGTGCCTACCATATGAAAAAAAAATACTTCTCAGAATTTGTTTTTGCGAACATTATTTCGCTCTCTGAAGGTGTGAAATAACTTCATTTACGTTGGAGCGTTTTCGGGTGTGTGTTTTTTTTTTTTTTTTTTTTTTTTTTTTTGAAGCGCTTGCCATCTTTACAATGTAATTTACCTGGATATATTTATAGTTCCCTCTGCTGAGTGATGAATTTAAGGAAGATGACGAGTTTTAATTAAAACTGTGTGTGAGAGAGAGAGAGAGAGAGAGAGAGAGAGAGAGAGAGAGAGAGAGAGAGAGAGAGAGAGAGAGACTGCAACAAAAGTTATAGTGGAGAAAATGTATGAGAAAGGGCGTGAAATGGAATATGCCAGTTTCAGGGTTAGAATTTTGAATATTTTTTGTAGTTTGAAGGAACATGACTGCTAGGTCGGTGATGAAAATTTTCCATTGAAATTTGCATTTTCGATTTCAGACTATATGATATGCATGTAAAAAGAAAAGATTAGCGACAGGGGAGGCCACCGCCGCAAGCGATGGCGTACTTAGGCCTTTTTTTTTTTTTTTTTTCTTTTTTTGGGCTACTGACAACCATTCGCACGTTTCTTGGCAGCAGCCCTGAATTTGGAGTAATAGTTAAATAGTAGTATAACTGTAACCAATGGTCGTCATGAAGTGGCTGGAGAGGTCGTTGGTTGGGGCGTAAGCGAGGGGTTGTCTATGTAGGTGGTCGTGAGAAGCCAAGGGTTTCTTCTGCATTTTCCTGAATTATAGTTTTCAGTTTTGTCCACTCATAGTCAAGCTCATTGTCGATGTTGTTTGGATCCATGTTAGGGATCTCAGCCAGCTTTCTTGCTATCCCATGATGGTAGTTGTTTTGAGTAGAGGTGTCTTTCAGAGCAGGAATGTTTAATTACTTTGAGGAAGGTTTGCGAGAAAGAAGAGGACGGATGGTTAGCTTGAGTTTAGCATGTATTAGATTGTGATCTGTGTGGCACTCGGCACCTCTCATTGCACGGTCCTGACGGCATCTTGCTGGTCTCGCTTTTTTATTATGACATAGTCAATCAAGTGCCAGTGTTTTGACCTTGGGTGCATCCACGAAGTTTTGTGCTTGTTTTTGAGCTGAAAAAGGGTGTTGGTGATGACTAGGTTGTGTTCTGAGCATAAGGATCAAGACTGCTTGGATAACAACGCTGATGGTATACATGACCTAATCACAGAAAAAATTTAAGCGCTAGATACATGGCTCTCACAACCTACTTCTGTAGCTCTCAAAGAAAACTTCCAACAGCTAAGATCAGAAGTGCAGAAAATACTCAAGAGACATGGAAAATAACTGGTGGAATGACCGTGCAAAAGAAACTCAATCATACGCAAATGCAAATGATGAACATGGTCTCTACAACTCTATTAAAATTTTATATGGCCCAACAAAAAGTAGTATAACTCCTGTTCGCTCTCTAGAAGGAAACCTAAAAAGCAAACAGGAGATAATAGACCGCTGGGCACAACATTTCAGCTTGATCCTTAACCAACGATATCCTGTAGAGCCTAATATCCTCAACAACATCCGTGATGTTCCTCACTCAGAAATCCTGGATACCAACCCCACTTTCCCAGAAACTATACAAGCCATCAGGGCCATGAAAATAACAAAAAAGCCCCGGCCCTGATGGTCTACCAGCTGAACTATTCAAGGAGGAGGGCTACTTACTCCATCAACATCTCCACAACCTTATTCTCTCCATTTGGAACATGGAAGAAGTCCACCATGAGTGGCTTGTCTCAGACATTGTCACCATCTACAAACGTAAAGGGGACCGTTCCCTCTGTGACAATAGCAGAGGCATCACCTTGCTCGGCATTGCAAGTAAAATCCTGGCAAGAATAATGCTTGCAAGACTTTGCAAACACATTTCAGAAAATGTACTACCAGAGACGCAATGTGGCTTTCGTAAAGAACGCAGCACTTGTGACATGATATTCGTGGCCCGACAACTACAAGAGAAATGCCATGCGCAAAACCGTGATCTTCACATAGCCTTTATCGACCTAACAAAGGCCTTCGACACGGTGAACAGAGACCTTTTATGGACTGCTCTCTCTAAATTTGGAGTACCTCCGAAATTCCTTAACATTCTAAGAAACTTACACAATGATATGCAAGCCTGTGTAAGTATGGGTGGTAGTAAATCACAACTTTTCAGGGTAGAAACTGGAGTAAAACAAGGATGTGTCCTGGCTCCAGTGATATTCAACATTTACCTCACTGCAGTCACCCTCCTGAGCCACCAACAAGTCAACGAAGAAGATCAATTGAAAGTGCAGTTTTGACTAGACTGAAACTTATTCAACCTTAGGCGCCTCCAGTCTGTGACAAACACAACAATGAGACACCTAATGGAACTCCAATATGCAGATGATTGCGCTCTGGTGGCTCACTCGCCAGATGCCCTCCAACGCAGCCTTACCATTGTCTCATCAATTTACCGAGCCATGGGGCTCAAAGTTAACATCAACAAAACTGAAATCCTATCCCAGCAAATAATTGCAGGAGATCCCCCAGTATTTCATCTGAATGGGGAAGCCATCAAACAAGCTGATAGCTTCATCTACCTTGGAAGCATCTTCACTAAAAAACACAATATCGATGAGGAAATGGTTGCCAGATAAATCATGCCTCCGCATCTTTCGGCCGACTCAGGTCCAGAGTCTTCCTAAATCACCACCTCAAGACAAAAACAAAAGTAGCTGTGTACAGAGCTGTCTGCATGTCCACCTTGCTATATGGAGCAGAATCCTGGATGGCTTACTGTCGACATGTAAAACAACTTGAGGCATTCCATATTCGCTGTCCTCAACGTATATTATGGGTCACATGGTAAGACAAAGTACCTCACTCTGAAATTCTCCACTGTTCAAACCTGCTGAGTATAGAATCCACATTGGCAGAAAAACATCTCAGGTGGATCGGCCACGTAATCCGTATGCCAGAACATCGCCTTCCTCGCCAGGTCCTCTACAGTCAGCTCCCTGAAGCTCGGCGTAATCCAGGGGGTCAGAAAAAGAGGTACAAGGACAACATCAAAGCTACGCTCAAGAAGTGCAACCTACAACCTGAGCAACTAGAAATGAACGCCTCTGACAGACCACTATGGCGCTCACTCTGTAAAGCTGGAGTCAATCAATTGAAGACACCCGGAACCAGGCAAGACAACAGTGCAGGGAGAGAAGACAAAACCGTCGAGATTGGATACCCCCGGTCAACCCAGACCTGACTTGCCAGTTGTGTGGCAGAGTGTGTGGATCCAGAATTGGTCTTCACAGCCATGCAAGATGGCACCAACGACAACAGATCTAACTTCATCCCCATCACAGCGAAGCAGAAGTCGTCTTCGATTCGAAGGACAGCAATAAGTAAGATAAGATGTAGGTGGTGGGCGACATTGCCGCCGCTCCAGCACATCATAAGGTGGGCGTCTGTGTCCTATTGCGTTCATGTCAGCTTCGGTCGATGTTGAATATTTGTCCTCTTCATCAGGAGTGGAGGTGTTAATGGAGGTCTGGAAGGTGGTGAAGTGGCTGTCCATAAGGGCAACGCCTTCGGTCCTCAGGCCCTTCATGGGCAAAATATCGCCATCGGGGATAGCAGCACGTACAGGTTTGGGTAGGCGCCATACCCAATGGGTATAAAATAGATTCACTTCAAGAGGAGAGACGTCAGCAGCAAGTTATAGGCAGCCATACTGGTCATTTCCCTGAGGGATAGCAAAGCCTTTTGATCCCCAAATGGTTGTTGAGAGAACTGAAAAAGTTTCGCTATGCGGGCAGCTGGCGATGGCGAGAACTGCTCCTTGAGGTCCATGAGGTATGACTTGAGGCGTCTTACTTTATTGGCGTGTCTCCTTGCTCACACAGCCAATCGGAGATTTATGGGAAAGTGTCCTCGGGGTCACCACGAGAACGTAATCTGCATTGGTACCTGACCGAGTCATGCCCTTGTGAAACTGGACTATGGGGGCTGGAACCAGGCGAACACTTCTCCACTGACGAAGGACGTGGCGTTGATAGTAGAGTCAGTGTCTGACGGGGGCATCATCAAACAATAAGACAGCAGTGCAGGGGAAAGCCAGAGGGAGCTGAACACTCCGGTGGTTACAAATGTGAGGAGGCACCAGTTAGGTATTAACTGATAAGTGGAGTGAATGTGACTGATTTTATTTCCCTGAACAGCGAGCTTTAATAACAACCGTTTCCATGAAAGGAGGTCACAAAAAATCAAACAGATTGATATAAGTACATGCACGCATTAAACAGTTATCCGTGCATGGGGAGAGCGAAAAAGGAAAAATACCGTTAGAGTGTATGAGCATGTGGTACAGTACTTTTCAATACCGGTTAAGGTGCCTGGATTTTAATTCTCTCTATTCCAGCTTCTCAACCTATAAACCACGACATTTGGCTGCCATCTTTTTCGTTGCATGTTATTCTGGAACAAAGCAATTGTGTTCATATGTTATTTTCCTGTTTCATAATCTTAACCAATATTTGGTTACTCCAAAAGTTTAAAAATCACATATCGTAATATCGGAGTGCTGGCTTGTATTGAAATTAAGAGCACATGATAAACAATCCTATTGCTGACCAAAATACAGAGTATATCAACCACAAAATTAGAAACAAGTCTACTGTTAAATTATGTAAATTAGAAGTCCATTTTTTTCAATGCTAATTGCAATTAAACCACCTATCTGATTGAACGAGTTCTTTGAGAACTGCCGATAGTCGAGTGTATAAAAGTATTAGAAGTCTCACTAACAATATTGTTAAAAGATAGAGGAGGAGATCTCCCTGACCTATAATACTTAATTTACTCACTCCACGTTAATAGCTCTCAGGTTTCACTGTGACCCACTGCCACCTTTCTCTCCACTTTTTTTCTTTGTCTTGAGCCACTTCTACGCAAAGTATAAACATCAACACGAAATGTGCTGTTTTAGCCCCTGAAAACATTACAACAACCACTAATGTCAAGCATGGTAATTTTGACCATTTGTCCATTCATTAGTTAGTGAGACGGAGACAAACATGGCTGGCCAAATTAACCCCAGGCAACACAAGAACATGCGAAGTAAATAAGTAAATCATTTACTTGCTGATATGATAAAACAAACATTCTAAAAAGGAATGGTTAAATAATTAAATAAATACAGAAGAAATTAGATAACTCCTCTTACTATAAGCGATTGGTGTGAAGGACTCATTAAAAGATTAGCGGAGGAGCTCGGAAATTCCTCCCAATAAAGATGGGATTATGCAAGGGATTATGGATTATGGGCGTGTAGGGCAACGACAAAAAGTGAATGTGGCATAGAATGGCGTAGTTGTCAGTAATATAGCCCATAATGATATTAAAGGAGCTAAAAAAAATATTTTGAATTTTGAATATCATATACTTGACCAAAAGATTTTATTTTACTAATGCCAGCGTCCGAAAACACGACATTTACTCAAACAATTCAAGCATATTTTGTTCAAGTTGGAAAAAAAATTAATTACACCTGCAAAGTTTTTTTCTTACCAATTCATTTTCCACTGAAAAGCAGATGTGGCTCCATTCTCTTATTTCCCATATAATTATAAAGAAAAAAAAAAATACTCCCAATTTGATGAGTTTGGATGACAGATTTCCTGCTCGCATTCCTTGACCCTGAGATCTATTCCCGAACAAAATCCCCAATCCTTTTTTCTTACGCCTCTCGAGTCCTACGACTTTTCTTCTACTGTGGACGGGTCTCTCGATCGCCCAGGGAATTAGCAGAAATTTTCCTGTCTCCTCTTCTTTCCTTTCCAATGGCCAGATCACGACCAGAGGAAATTAGATTTCTTTTAGGTTCCTCTGTCGTGGCTCCAAAACACAAATGGTATTTCATATTTGCATTATTCATGAACCAGAATAAATTGGGACAAGAGATTAAAATTCATCGACGAATTTTCTTAAGAAAACTAGTAATTTCAATAATGAATAAAAATGGGATAAATAACTTATCATATATCTTTTTTGCAATGCAGTAACTACATTTTCAAACACTGTGCGTGGGAAGCATTATCCTGTAAATTATTCAACATCGAACACTATTTTCTACATTCCTCAAGTCTTTTCTTTTTTGATATCAGTAAAGAAACCGTAATATTTCAATTTGCCAGAAAACTTCAAAGCAATCAATCAAACCGAAATATTCATTAAGTTGATAAAGAAAACTAATATTTTTTTTTATAAAAATTAAAAGAATATTTACTTAATAGGTTGGATTTCCAATCATTGGAAAGACAAGAACAACACAAAACAAAATTAAAACATTGGAAAAATAACACTTTGTTTTTGTGAAGCTGCAAATACCAACAACATACACAAAACGGGATGAACGAAAGGTCACCAAATACAACAGATTGAAGAATATAAACGTCAAGTTTATAGTGATGGGAGACTTGCGTGTGACAGACGGGGAGGGAGAGAGATCAACCCTACATAACTAACTGGCCTCTCAAAAATAAAAGGAAAAATAGTGTGGTATCACGAATTAATATTTGCGAACATACACACACACACACACACACACACATATATATATATATATATATATATATATATATATATATATATGTGTGTGTGTATATATATATATATATATATATAATATATATACATACATATATACATACATACATACATATATATATATATATATATATATATACATATATATATATATATATATATATATATATATATATATATATATATATATATATATATTGCAAAATATGAAAAGATCCCAATATAATAAAGATTTTGATAATTTACTTAAGAGAAGACTTTTGGTTGAATGATCTACGTGCTTCAGTAGAAATACAGTTCTCCATAACATATGTTCTCCCTTTGACACGTTTGAGTCCCTAACAAGTCATTTTAAGTATGAACTATGAAACGTGCGCCTGAAATAATATTTCGTTCGGAAAAAAAAAAAAAGGTAACCTCTTCATTATCATCGCCAAAAACGCTTGTTAACAACTGTTCCGTGGAAAATATTTTGGTAAAGTTTGAACATATTCAGGAAACAAGAATCAACTTTTCCATCCACTCGATATTGTTTATATCTTGTACATCCAAAGAAGGAGCAACTCGTGAGGATAACCAAGTTGAAAATAATAGTTTTTTTTTTTTTTTGATAACCAAATAAAAATATGTCTTCGGTGAATATATTCCCTGGAATTATAGGATATATATTACATCCTCGTCCTCGTTAGAAATGTATCAAATGATGTCCAATATTCATTTCAAACTGGTTTGAGTTGTAATATATTTTTCATCAATAATACACTGGCAAGAAATTAAGTATTCATTGAATTCCATGTCAACATATCTCTTATTCACAAAACATGGGAACAGCTCTTGTTAATAAATAATGCAATGTATTCACAAAACAAATCTAACCATTAAGTCAAGTAAAGCTTTCATTAAAATCACAGAGGGAAATCAACAATATAGAATATAAGAATCCTTCTTACAGTACAGTAAATAAATAAATAAATACATAAATATATATACAGTATATATATATATATATATATATATATATATATATATATATATATATATATATACATATATATGTATGTATATATGTATATATGTGTACGTGTACATGTATATATATATATATATATATATATATATATATATGTATATATATATATATATATATATATATATATATATATATATATATATATATATATACATATATATCCATAGATACACACACACACACACACACACACACATATATATATATATATATATATATATATATATATATATATATATATATATATAAAATATATATATATGTGTGTGTGTGTGTGTGTGTGTGTGTGTAATACGTCTGTCCCTCCTTTTGTTTCTACCGACCTAAACTTTGCTTAACTAGTTTGTAAGATATTTTTCTCTTCTTTTTCAGCTACACAATCAAGCCAAAGTATGTTGATAGGAAACAAGGAGTAAACACGAAGGAACTAAAGCAACATCAATTTTGAAGATGCTGTCTACTGTTGTTCTACTGAGGAGCAATTCAAAATTAAGCTATTAAGAAAAGAAACATATCTATGAAAGAAAATACAGAAAATTAATATTTAATCGACAGGGTCTCTGTATTAATCCCTTAAAGACAACTAGCGTTTACCATCAATTTCCTACATCATCTAGATCAGAGGTTCCCAACCTTTTTGTTCTTCTGTACCCCTTGAGATAAAAAAGAGAAACCATGATACTGATATTGTAATAAAAATCTATCATTCAATCTTTGTCTATTCTCTCTGATTCAATGTACCCCTGAATAGTAAAAATACACCACTGGAGGTACATGTGCCTTACGTAGGGAACCCCTTATTTAGATAATATTATGATCAATTAAAATATTATTCTTGATCAAATCCTGGAGGAGAATCCCATCGTGAATTAATAACACAATTAGCAAAGACCTCTGATTCATAAAACTTAATAAAATTTGCTATTCGAAATATGGAATCTTCCCAGAAATGCAAATCTTCTCATAAACTACACACAACGTCCAAAGAGGTTCTCCGCCTAACGTGAATCCTGATTGGAGGTTATAATAACATCAAATTTTATAGCATGAGAGAATGAGGTACAATGGACACACATCTGCAAGTTTTCTCTCAGGATATTAGGACTTCCAATCTTCTCGAAACACCTCAATCAATTTTTTTTTATCATTTTCCTTTCAAATACTTCCTAAGAGATCGTAACACGGCTATTAGTAAAAGAAATTATGTTCTTGATGAATTCCCTAAAGGGGAGAGAGAGGTCCTGGAAAGTGAAGATATAGTAAAAGAGTGAAAAAAGAATGGCAGAAAATATAATGATGTTCAGTACAATAATGAAGAAATAATACGCAGTGGGTTGAATTCACCTTTGGTGGTGATCACATGGCTTCTTCATTTCTTTGTATCTCTTTCTCAATCCATGTTGATTTTTCATCGTAAATATTTTTCCTTAGCATTTACGATTATCAAAGTCACCATATCTTACCACTTTTTATATGCTTTTAATAATACAGATAAACTCCATTAAACAAATGTACATTTACTTCGATTGTCCAGCAATACTAATAACAAATAGTTTCTAAGATCTTCCTTTCATCTATAATCCAATCTTAACTACTTTCTCCTTAATCTTGTGTTTATTCCTTAAACCAAATCTACTTAAGTCTTATTTGAAACACAATTTAAAATTGATTTACCCCCCTTCCCCACCCCACTTAACTGTCCTAGTCCGCAATATTCATCTTTTTACCCCATTGCCATATTGATATCCTAACCTTTCTGAACACATATCTTCGCCCTAGTCTCATCGCATCCACACCCTTGTTGCATTTACCCATATTATATTACGATTATCCATCTTCCCATGAACATCTAATACTTCCTCATATCTTAATCACCATAATCGTTTTCCTTTCATAAAATTCTTCGTTGTTTTTCCGCTATCGAGTAGAGCATTGTAAACGGCGTCTGGTACTTCTTGATGCAGACGAGGGATTGATTTCAACGAATTAGCAAAGCGCAATTTCACATTAGATAGATTATTAGGACACTACAAAGTATGCAATCATTCTGTTTGTTGGTTTCAATTTTCCAGAGAAAAATCGGTTAGCTACAATCCGCAAAATCCTAGCATTGAGAATATGCAATTTTTCGTCATTTAAATAGCACCAACCACACTATAAACTAGGATGCAATGAATATCACTCATGTTCAGTGCATCTTGTTTCAAACGTCAGATACTCGAACCAGCTTTAATTAAGATAATTAACAAAGGGAATCTGACTAATACTCATGAAAACCGAATAAGATCGATCCTATCTTAATGAATCCAATCTTAAAGAAGATGAACACGCAGTCTCTCTGAGGTTAAACTCTTCATACCTTAATTGCTGGCATTAACTAACTAATTCGATATATAGCAGAGACTACACCCGAGTACAATGCTCCTCCATTCTAACATAATTTATTACACACATATATCTATCTATCTATTTATCTATCGATATATATATATATATATATATATATATATATATATATATATATATATATATATATATATATATATATATAAATTTCTGCTTTATACTATATTATACTCATTCTAAAGAGACTAGAGCGAAAGATTGATGAAAAGCTGAGGGATGAACAAGCAGGATTTAGAAAAGGTAGAAGTTTTACTAACCAAATTTTTATTTTAAGACATGTTGTATAGCAATGTGTAGAATAGAGAAACTCACTCTTAATGGCATTTGTGGACTATGAAAAAGCCTTTGACAGTATGAACAGGCCAATTTTCTCCTTTTAATTATGTAAATTTGATTGTCTGTTCATGAGCACAGTCAGTGTATACTTAATGTTAGAGGAGTCCTATCAAATAAATTTCCAGTGAACAGTGGAGCACTCCAAAGGAATGTGTTGTCGCCTATATTGTTTTTCCTCCACATGGATTTTGTAAAGCATAGAACAGTTGGGGATGGTGGAGAAAGACTGGACTCGATTGGTAATAGGAAATTAGCTGACCTAGAGTACTGTTTGCTGATTCCGCTGTCCTTATTAGCAAAACACCATAGGACTTGCAAAGCTTGCTTACCAGAATGCATGAAATATCAAATATCACATGAGGTGGGGCTCAAGATAAATAGAAGAAAAACTGAGATGAAGGGAACGGAATATGCAATGGAAGATGAAATATCATTGGAAGGAGAAAGGATTAATGAGGTGGAATCATTTATATATTTAGGAACTATGATCTCTAATACAGAATCTTTAGAATTTTATCTTAATTTGAAAGATTGAAAAAAGCAAAACAGACAATGGCTAGGTAATTAAAATTTGAAAATCAAATCACCTGAAATTACACATAAAAAATCAGGTTATATATCAGTTTAGCGAGATCGGTGAGATACAGATTTTGTATACTTGAGAACAAAGCCCTCAAAAGAATACTGGGAGTTAAATGGCAGGACAGGATTAGGAATGAAACTATAAGTGAGATTACTAGATTGCTATATATGGATGAGATTATAGTGAGTGGTAGATGGAGATGGTTTGATCATGCTCTTCACACTACCCAAGAGAGATTAGTTCACTAAACTTTCAATGGCCGTAAGAGATGATGATGATGATATTTTTCATTATACAATATATATATATATATATATATATATATATATATATATATATATATATATACATATATATACATGTGTGTGCGTGCGCACGCACCGACTTGTATGTATAGTAAGGGTATTCTGAATAACATTTCTCTGCAAGTTAGCGCATTTGAGCTCCCTTAAAAAAAAGTGCATATTCATGACAATAATGTATTATTCATTGTATTCTAGCTGTACAATACACCAAATACCCAGAAAGGTAAACAATTGCATTTCTTGGTAGGCAAGTAGCCTACCTATATTCCGACTACCAAAGGCTATGTATTAACATAAACGTTGATCACATGAAAATTCAAGACCAAATTTTATATACCACTTCCCCCTTTAACTTTGACCTATTTCAGTTGCCAAAATTCTATCTTGACATTTTCATCAAATCACCTTGTTAATTTCCACTGCGAGTTCGTTTGAAATTCATATGCAGTCTGGATCACGACCGTGACCTGACCTTACAGACTGGAATACAGTTGTGACCCTTTCGCGAAAAAAAAAAAAGTCAACACATTCTTCAAGTCATGCCAATATAATCGATGCCTTTCGCCCACTTCTGAAGCAGGAATAACAAACTCTGTTCATCCAGCACAAATAAAAAATAAGCTCTCATCGAGAGAGAGAGAGAGAGAGAGAGAGAGAGAGAGAGAGAGAGAGAGAGAGAGAGAGAGAGAGAGAGAGAGAGAACCAACCTATTATATCTGCTCTTTGTCTTTCACATTTTGCATTTATTCCTGACCTATTGAATTTGACCATAAAAGAATAGTACCGAAAAGTAATGGCGTGGTAGTTGCATTTCCTGAATATTGCAGATAATTCAATGAACCGCATAAAAATTAATTGTGCTGTTAACCACGATATTAATCAGAATCACGGCTTTCAATACTTTCAACGTACATACAACCATTACGGTGAACGTAGTATATATTTAAACAAGTAACATCAAGCTAGGAAACAAGACTAACCAAATTATATAAAAACCAAATACATGTGCAATAAGTATTGACTATGAACATTTCAGAGCCAGCTCCAATTGATACGAAGTGCGTACCCTCATTTGGGGTTACGGCACTAACTGTCGTTGAACCCGCTTTTGAAAACAGCAATAGCCCATATACCTAGAGATAATGGGGAAGTTAGGGTAACATGCGAATTTAAAATAGCCTTCTGTCCCAGACTCCGAGTTATGATGTTCTTCCCAATTGCAAAGTGGTTCCAAAAGGTATTAACAGACATGTTCATTTTTAAGATAATATTGCTGCCATCATGATTATCACATATTTTCTTTTTTCAATAAAACTATGGTGGAAGAAAAATGAGTGAGGTTTTGCCTCGGAGGAGCCTCAGAGGAAGAAAAGTGGAGAAGAAAGGAAACTAAGCCGATTACCATTATCAAGGGTCTATACTCTTAGATTTATAATATACGTCAGTGATGGCACTTTAAATCTACGTTAAAAATTAAAACATACATTCTACGCCTAGAGCAATGGCTTTCTTGTGTATGACTAAGGCCTTTAACATTTGGAGGCTTAGTTATTGATCATAAATATAACAGAGGCTAATTACTGCATGGATAAAAGTAACCAGCCAAAGGTATACAAGGTAAATTCAAGATATGTTTAGAGGCAACGAACAGTGTCTAGACCACAAACACCTCGTCTTACTTGGGACTTAAACTAGATTAGTCATGGAAATAACAAATTTAACTAGATCATAATTCCAAACTGACTCCAGAGGGAGCTTTAAACTTTTAGGTCAATTGGTAACCTTCAGAGTTAAAGAAGAAATTGACCGAACTGAAGAAGGAATCCACATAAGAAAATTACACCACTCTCTTGAAACTCCAGATATTTGAGTTTATTGAAAAAAAAATCTGCGTTTCCAATGTTACTTACAAATCTTTTAAATAATTTCCACTAAAACTTGTCCTACTTCCCAAGAAAAAGTCTGCATATTTCTGTTTGGTACATGCCTAAAAAATGAAAAACCATTACTTGAGATGTCGGATGAGAAAAAGATGAAAAAAGTAGTGTTAAGAAAGGTAAGAACGTTAACCACGAAGTAGATTACTCTAACCAGACTTCCGAGTAATTGTGTGTGTGTATATATATATATATATATATATATATATATATATATATATATATATATATAATATATATATATATATATATATATATATATATATATATATATATATATATACTGTTTTCCTTTTCTCACGAGAAAAAAAAAACTTTTAGGAGGGTGGAAGGGCGTTTGGTTCTGTGATAAATTCTGCTCCTGTTAGTTTTCTTCTGATATCCTATTTCCAGTTGAGCACACTTCAATAGAGTGAAATATTATGCCTGCAAAATTATGACCAGGATTGAGATTTTTATTTTTAACGTAAAAAAAAAGTCTACATCTTAAAAGTCCAGTCACTCAAGTCTTTCAATAATTACGGAAGCTATTAACATTATTGACAATTTTCATGAAGGACTATACAGATTATTTATCTTTCATTTCAGTTGTGCAGAATTTATAAAATGAACCACTAAGTTTAGGGATGACTTACGATTAAGGGACGAACTACTTTATAGCTCTATTTGCTTATGTTTATAATTTTAGTTGTCAAGTGTGAAGGAAAGACTCAAATAAATGTTATTTCTTATATCAAAGATGTGTGGGGTAACAATAATGAGGTAATTAGGGGTACCACAGGAGTTAGAAAACTATCAGACAAGATCCAAGAAAGTAGACTGAGGTGGTACGGTCATGTCATGAGAAGATATGAACAGTATATTGGGAGGAGAGTAATGGAAATGGAGGTACGGGGAACGAGAAGGAGAGGGAGACCAAAGCGAAGGTGGGTGGACAGTATCAAGGATGACCTTCGATCTAAGGGATTAACCGGTGATGAGGTGTGGGACAGAGGTAGATGGAGAAAGCTGACCAGAAACATCAACCCCACATAGAAGTGGGAAAAGATGTAGACAAAGAAGAAGAAGAAGAAGAAGAAGAAAAAGAAGGATATACGTTGTACACAATCCAGATTATTAGTTTCGCCAGGAGTAAGGCTCCCCTACTGGCATAAGGCTATCTGAATTTACCTGATACTATTACTACAATCAAGCAAGGTCATTACAAGAAAAGACAAGAGAGGAAATGGTCTTTAGGTGATGACCAGTTGACTTACTCATATATCCAATAAGGTCACGAAAATCCTGACTGTGGCTTAAAGAGGGGAAGGTTCAATTATTCGGGAACATTAAAAGAATTGAGTTCAAAGGATGGTGAAGTTACTTATGATCGCTAACGAGAAGGATGAATGCTGCTCTTGGTTTGGTCGGACGCTGGGGCCAGGAGGCCATTTAACACTGAGGTGTGACTATGAGAGGCATCACGGTTTCAAAATGAAGAGGAAGTTAAAAGAAGCTGTTTGGCAAAATGGATGAAAAGAAAATGGAGCAGAGGTAAATAAAAAGACTGAAAGTGAGAGCAGCCAGAGATCACAGGGAGGCAGCGGAGCCCACAATAATGCATTTGGATTATAATTTTTAGGCTAGAGGCCAGGCACTGGGACCGGTGAGGTCATTTATAATTATTTAAGTTGTTAAAAATCTAGTAATATGACCAAGAATATTTTAAAAACCAAATTCATTCATGACTGTATGCCTTTCATACATTAAAAGGTAATAGATTAATAAAAAATATAAACAAATTAAACTTCATCGAAGAGCTCAAATTCACATAGAGTAGATACCTAAAAAGACCATCTCCATTAATGTTTAAAATATCAGCGACGGATTCACAATAGAGATGGAATTTCCGACGCTCATTTACAAATTTCAAGCCGCACATCCGACAGTAATCTGTCACAATGATCACATACTGCTGCCGTATAGAATAATCTAATGTAAGAGGAGAGCATGACCAATCCTCAATCTGGGTAAAACAACTACAATCTTTCGGTTGCTAAGAATATATTGAAATCAAGGTTTAATATAAGCCCTTATGCTTTTATTTATTGTATCATAGGCCGGGAGGGGAGACAATATCCTCTCTTGCTACTTTCTTAAATAAAAATCCGACCCAATAGGTAGCTTTATATCAGTCAGGAATCCCTTTTCATGAAATAATTTTCATTCATATTAGCTTATTTTGCTTTCCTTTCCCGTCTCTCCCTTCAAAAAAAGTTTCTAGAGAATGGTGACTAATAACTATTACATCATTGTCTTCATCGTGATTAAAATTTTGGCATTGATGCTTATACAAGGTTGGCCAAGAAAATCTATTTTCTCCATTCTCTTTGTCTTTGCCCTTTCACCACGATTTACTGGGTCTCCAACTAGTCATCGCCCTTTCTGCACTATCCTTGTTCCTGCTTCTTATTTTTTTTGTCATCATATTATCAAACCATCTCAATCTTTGAAATTTCTATTGATAATCCAGGCGTTGACCGCCATATCTCTCTAAAACTCTGTCTTTCGTAATATGATCTTACCAAAACACCCTTAATAGGAATCGTGGTATTTGGAAAATAATGGGGTTATACACAAATTTTGCATTGTGCATTTAATCGACGGTCACACCATCTCAAAATCCCTTTCTCTCTCTTTAGGTGCTAATGTCAGTACTGCGCACATCGCCACAAGCCTTACACACAACAAACTTCTAAACGAGAAATTATCGTGTTTACGACATAATGACGCGTTAACCTTTAAATAAGTATAACTGAAAATCATTCAGAACACTTGAACACTATATAAAGTAAGTAAACCATTAATAACCTGAAGTGGAAGGAAGAAAAGAACAGGGGTTAGAAGATATTGGGGTACACAATTACTCGTGAAGATGAATATATATATATATATATATATATATATATATATATATATATATATATATATATATATATATATATATATATATTTTATATATATATATATATATATATATATATATATACATATATATATATATATATATATATATATATATATATATATATATATATATATATATATATATATATATATAATGAAAAGTGTATGACTCACAAGTTCAAGAAAGTAGGAGAATATAAACAGCAAGGCAGGCTTGAGTTGGATAAGTGATTGTCCTCATTTGAGAGAAGATACTTTGATATCCAGACAGTGCAGGAATGAAGGCATGATTGGGCAAAAGAGGGCAGTGTGTATTTTTAAATGAAAGTATTATTATAATAATAATAATAATAATAATAATAATAATAATAATAATAAAAATAATAATAATAATAATAATACATATTCATTGGTCCAAAAAAGTAAAAATAAAATAATTTTTGGAATCCATAGATAGTTTTATCAAAAATCTTAAAATCAACAAGTGCATAGAATAAACAAACACAAAGACAGGGGGGTAACAACAACAACAATTTTTTAATGTCAGTGTTACAGTTATCTGTATGTATTCCTTCACCCAAAGGCACACGATATGAATAAGTTACTACAGGAGGATGTTTTATGAAAATGGTAAGGTAGCAATGCAATATATTTACATTTTCTACGAATAAAAGCCTATTTGTCTTGACACGAAGGACGTGAACTATCGAGCTATTAGTATGCAGAGTGCTCATATCTTTTAAACACTAATGTAGACAATATGTTAATGTTGTGGAATACTTTGAAGTAACCGTACAAATACAAACAATTCGTATGTTGAGTCAGACAGCAATGATAACAATATTTACACCAGACGAAGTGTCTTTCATTAAAATGCAAATGCAATCTATTTATAAAAAATGTAAATAAGATGGAATTGCTCTCACTTGGCATTTCTCTGTATAATGGAGGATTCTTCAAGAAATTATTTCGAAACCCCACATTCAACCTTCATCTAATCTATTTTTGGACGTTCCCTCATGTCATATGGCTTTCCTTTGCAATGCCTTCATTTAAGACAGGAATTGAGAGAGAGAGAGAGAGAGAGAGAGAGAGAGAGAGAGAGAGAGAGAGAGAGAGAGAGAGAGAGAGAGAGAGAGAGAGAGAGGCTAAATATTGGCGTTAAAAATTATGTAATTTTGCAAATGTGTGTGTCCCCAATAACACGCTAGCTGTCATCCATGTATAAATATATACATAAAAGCGCCGAACACTCCACCCCACCACCACCACCTGGCGTATGTCAAAGAAAACAAGGACTCAGAAATGACAGGCGACGGTGATAAGGCTGTTTTCGTCGGGAATTCGCTGTAAAAATGAGTTAATTTCTGCCGTGTGATGGGCAACTGGTGACAACTACCAAAAAGGCAATTTTGTTTTTAGAACAGTGGACGCCATTCTCAAGACCTTTCTTTTTTATTTTCTTCAGACTTTCGCAACATTTAAGCAATAGGACACATAACGCTTCATATTCGAATATATGCTGAGAAGTATGAAACTCCCTTCCTATACGATGTACATTTATGTGAATATATTCAAATTTGAAATTCACTTTCTTAAAAAGCAATTTTTCAGTTTTCAAGATAATTATTAAAGATTTATTAGACATACACCATTCATTCAAATACCAGCAAGTTCCAAGTGGCATAGGCTTCAAATGGCATCAAATATTACTTAACCTACTTAAAGATTTTCTACCCCAATATTATCTAACCTCAGCTCTTTTCTTCCTTCTACCTCAAGTTATTAATGGCCTAATTACCGTATAAACTAGACGAGTGCTTCATATATATATATATATATATATATATATATATATATATATATATATATATATATATATATAATTATATATATATATATATATATATATATATATATATATATATATATATATATATATATAATATAACATACCGTCGTTCCCCCAGCTAAGGGGTAACCTCTTAAAAAATAACAGTCATAACCAAATTCTTCTTTCAACTGATAAATCGTAGATGAATCTCCCATGATTGATGGTAAAATCTCGGTGCATATGAATACCGAAAAAATGGGGTGCGAAACGAAGACATGAATATGCCAAGGTAAGTGAATTTGACCTCAACAGCCAAACACGGGTTTCATTTCAGCCCGGATGAAAGTTTTAATAAAACCTTATTGCGATACAGTGTCATACAGATCTCATATCCCCGAAACAATTGCCTATTCAAAACAGCCCCACAATCGAGACGCTTCTTAGGGATAAATTAACGTCGATTTATGCAGTGTAAAGAATAAATATAACGCTTACCAATTTCACAATTTTTTTCTGATTTATTTCTTAATATAAAATTAGAGATCATCATACGAGTGATTTTATTCATTTTCTGAAAGAGAGAGAGAGAGAGAGAGAGAGAGAGAGAGAGAGAGAGAGAGAGAGAGAGAGAGATATTGGCAATGCAATACAATTTTTGGTCGAATTACAAATATCTATACGCCTAATGATAAAGAGAACTAAGTATCCTAGTATATTTGAATGGAAAAGAATGACAAAAACATGAATGCAAATGTTTTTCAATATTGACTAGATTCTTAAAAAACAGAACTTTAACTTGAAAAATAGCAGCAGTAGCTCACACTAATG